>NW_019735556.1:630852-717899 GCF_002891405.2 Cryptotermes secundus | reverse complement strand
CAGCGAGGCTGGCACTGGTACCCGAATACTTTCTCATCTACCGGAGGCATTGGAAACTACTTGGGCGGGGAACTTTTGTCTCCTAGAGACATGAGGTTATTTTACGTGCCGTAAATCTACAACACGGGACCCATGGTTTAAAGTCCCTCCCGGAGGACTTGTTCCCTGAATTTTTCCTCCCTTAAAAATTCCACGACCTCCGCCGGGTTTGAACCCGCGTACTTTGAGTCATGAGGTGGGAACGTTATCCCTAGACAGATAGATAGACATATAGATGCACAGATACATAATATATATATAAATAGATATATACACCGATAGTTAGATAGATATGAGATAGTTAAATACGTAGATACTACAGATAGATAGTGTCACGTGTATGTGTGACTGCGGGTGGGCAGTTGGATTGATGAATGGATTTATTGACCACTTACACACACCACTCGGAATTGCAAACAGCGCTATCTACACACTTTAAAAATCACTACAAAATAACTCTCTGTCTTTTATAGTCTTCCCTAGCAGTTGCTTGTCAACAGAACTCAGAAGTGGATATTCTTCAGCTTCTGTGCTCACTCCTTTGCCCGCTGGCGAATTCTACTCACCACTGGACTTATTGCTCCAACTGTCCTGGTTATACCTCGGCACGGGACACACAGAAAACATCCCGTTTCCAACAGTAACTCTATTGCCGCGTGCCTATTTATTGCCACGTGAACGCGTTTACCGCGCCGTTGCCCAGAAACGGCTGCGGCGCGGACCACAAGAAACATCGTTCTTCTATTGTTGCATGCATATTGCAGCCGTTACTTAGCAAGTGGCCCTTGTTTATAAAGTAACTCGTTACCAAGGGGTTTATAAGCCACGATGGATAGACAGACAGACAGACAGACAGATAGATAGATAGATAGATAGATAGATAGATAGATAGATAGATAGATAGATTACTATAAGGAACACAAATTCAGAGTTTTAAAGTTGTTGGTTTCTTTAAAATTCTCAATACAAAGAGTTCGGTTCGTTATTTTACTTTACTCTGTATCTTCTGTTACGGATTCGTCACAATTAAGGATAAAGGAACCGACTGATATAAACTACACAGTACAACGCGATTTAACACGCATAATTCCTCTGTATCAGCTAAAGGAAATAGGACATGTGTGGGCAATTTTATGCTAGTTAATTTATACAAAAATTGAAACATGTAACGGAAGACATTGTGAATACAGCAGGCTGACGATCCCTCTAGCCCGCGTGAACGTCTCAGAGTAAAATCAAATTTGTTTATCATTTAAACATCATAATCACTTTTTGTTTATGATCCAATAATTTATTATTATCGTATCATAAACAAAAAGTGATTATGATCATATCNTTGTGTTTTGTTTTTTTCTTTGTGCGAATGATATGATTGGCCTTTTGGCTGTTAAGTTTTGAATGTAAATAAATAAGAATTGAATTATTGCTGACGTTATTCTTCAGCTAAAATTTTGTATATCTTCACTCTCCTCAGTCTACAACCATTTAATTTAAGTTCACGTAAATATTTTATAATATAAAGAGTATTATTTTCTGGTATGTGACGTCGTGAAGTCTGGCATCAATTTACCAACGTTACGGAGATGTTGTCTGTTTGACTACTTGCTTTCTGCTGGTTGCCTGGCGTTAGTGACCCTGAAGATGCAGGCAGTATGTTTTTTTTTTTCGAAACGTCTCTACCGGTCTACAAGAGGTCACATTATAGAAAGTAGTTCCATCTTGCAAGCCTCAAATTGAAATGTTTTAAAGCGTATTTTATTGGATGCTGTCCTTTTTCTTATGCCCTGAAACTGAAATATAAATAACTGGGAATTAAATTCGTTGAAGTAAATAAATTGTACCCTTGATACGAGGAACAATTAGTGCATGAAACATTTTTAGGGAAGGTGACATGGGTATTTCAAACAATATGTAAGGAAATAAAGAAGACATATATTTGGGCTGTTCGCGTCTCCATTTTAATTTATCTAAGAAGAAACAGTACTGTTTTGGAGAAGCTACTTAAAATTTTTATAGTGAAGAAAAAAATATTACTTATTGCATTGCTATTTAAAATTAAATACATATTATTGAAACTCTGAAATTCAGCAAGTGTAACGCAGGGTGTATGTATCCCATAATAATTTCACATAGATTAACTGCTGAATAATGATCAATTTTACGAAATAATTTCTAGTTTCACACCAGTAATTTGACTACTTTTCTCAGCCAATTAACAAGATAAAGAAAATAATATAGGATTTGAGGCTCTGACACCGGTGGTTATGACGCCGTGTAATCCGTTCAAAGTCAGCAGTCCTCTCGGAGGGACATAACGCATATATCTTCAGGGTCGAAGAAAAAGTCAAACAAGAAACCAGTGTGAAGCAGGTAGTAAGCATTCTGGTTTCTTGCTTGGCTTATAATTCAACCCTGAAGATGGAGGCAACATGTTCTCCTAAACGTCGGTTGACTTCCAACTGACTATATGGAGTTATATGTCAGAAGCTAGAACTGTCCAAAGTAATGTAATGTTTCATATGGTAAAAATCTTTCGTCATTTGTGAAAACGGAAAATGTTACGTTACAATGAGCCGTTATGTCAGATCTAGGAACGCCCTCTGTCTCTCACAGGCAACTTTTTCTGGGTTATTACAGGTTGCTGAATCATGGAAAACAGTTCTCAGAATTAAAGTTAAGATATTCTGTGCGCTTGATGGGAAAGACCATGAAATAACATTCTTCGTGGAGAGAATTTACTGATGAAAGTAACGGGCGAAACGTGCGTCCCGCTAAATATAATATCTGGCTTAACCACGATTTCAGTGCAAGTTGTTTCCTAACACTTGCAATTTGTGCTGCAGTTGAGGTTCTCACAGAGTAATATCATCTGTTAGAATATGACGTCATGCAGTTCGGTAGAAGATAAAAGATGTTCCGGGTGAATATACCGTTTCAATTTTCAGACTTAATAATAAGTTGATTTAGCAAGCGGCATGCAGATGGAGGCAACGCGATCTTCCTAAACGACGACAAATTTCTACTAGACTATACGGCGCATGTCGCAGAAGATTGTACGCTTCTTATGCATAAATATTTGCCTGGCAGAGAGGAGAATCTGGGTGCAGACATCTGCTGCCTTGACCGGAATTAAAGCCCTTTACCTCTAACGTATAGTCAGACACATAACTGCTCAGTGGGTCTGCCCGACAAAATATTGTTAATGTAGGTGAAGACATTTCAAGAGAACAATATGAGGTTATGGGTTGCAGAAGGATTGAAAATGTCAGCAGAATGTGGTCATAGGTATGTGACATGAAAGAAATATGACGCAGAACAAAATACCAAAGCTAAAAGTAAAGTAAGTGAAAAAGGTAAGTAAAGCTATCCCTGTAACAGGCAGTGGAGGTCCATAGGTTTCTGAGATGGTTAGGGTTCCCTCATTTTGTAGACAATCGGCTCATAGATGGCGGCAAGGTTGTAACCCTGACGCGCCGGCCGCCTTTTACCACCAAGAACATTTTAAGAATATTCCTGGTACTCATTTCTGTTAGAGGCTGAGTCAACCACAGGGCCATAGTGCGGCTGGAAGGATCACGTAAATTGAAAAAAATCCAATGACCTCATCGGGATTCGATCCCGTGACCTTCCGGATTGTAGCATAGTGCCTCAACCAACTACGCTACCGCGTGCCCCCACCAAAGCTAAAATCAAATGGAAAATAAATTTCAATTTAAGACACCCGAATTATTTCAGAGATATCGTATCGTGTTTTAACAAACACAGTGTAGCCTGAATAACTGGACCACGATACCAAAGAGCTTCGATCATTAGACAAAGATACCACGCTGTATCGTATTCATGTTCTATTAAAGTGAAGTTTAATAACATGAACCAAATTGGTTCTAGATTAGAACAAATATTATACACTACTTTGTAAACAGACTGATGTAATAATTTTAAGATATTTTAACAAATCAACGTACATTTTAGTATTAGCTAAAAGATATAATATTTATATCTATGACATTTACACGTAATAGTATTTTCCATATGTGTTGATAATATCCTTCTGAAGATGGTCATTTTGACATAAACATGTATAGGATAAAAAAATAAAAAACACTAATTTTATCAGTCACACTGGACGGTGGTTAGAAATCTTATATACGTATAAATGACTTAAATCGATTAGATGTCAACATAAATTCTAATAAAGATACATTCAAAATTACTAAGCATTCATTGGGGAGTAAAGGGCGGCCGGCGCGTAAGGCTGACAACCTTACCGCCATTTTTGAGCCGATTGTTTAGATAATGTGGGACCCTAAACGTCTCACAACCCTATGGACCTTCACGGCCTGGTACAGGGATAGCTTTACTTTACTTTTTTTATGCATTTGGAAAAACCGCCAAATCCAGTTTTACCTAAATGTTAGCTGCTGTAAGAGCGTTTAGAATACGTAGAATTAACCCATAATTTCCTACACACCTTCATGTTATGGTCCTTAGTCACAGAGATAAGTTATAGCTCAGCCGGTGTAGTGACCGGCTACGGGCTGGAAGCTCGGGATTCGATTCCCGACAGGGCAGGAGATTTTTCTATACTACACAGTGTCAAGACCGACTTTGAAGCCTACCCAGTCCCCTACATAACTGGTACCGGGGGCTTATTCCCCAGAGGTAAATCGGACGAGGCATGAAGCTTACCACTTACCAAATCTAGTACTAAGGTCAAGAAAGTTAGAGTTACACCGCCAATCCACTATACGCCTTCGTTGCGTGGTTCTTAATTAAGTAAACACGGGTACAACGATCTGGTTTTTACTTGTCTTATTCTTCAGTATTCAGTATTAGTGGGGGTGGGTTTCCCCATGCACCGCGACTAGTAGTTTATTGTACGTCCCCATTTAATTTCTACTGTCGCCATACCCTACCGGTACTGGTGCTCGCTATCAGCCCCTTTCTGCCAGCGAGGTCGGCCCTATTCTGGCAGTGGTACCTGATAACTTCCCCATCTACCGGAGGCATTGGAAACTACTTGGGCGGGAAACTTTTGCCTAATTTTGCTCAGAGGTCTCCTAGAGACCTACCACACGGGACCCACGGCTTAAAGTCCCTCCCGGAGGACTTGTTCCCTGAATTTTTCCGCCCTTAAAAATTCCACGACCTCCGCCGGGTTTGAACACGCATACCTTGAGTCATGAGGTGGGAACGGTACCCCTAGGCTACGGAGGCCGCTTGTCTTATTCTTAAATCCTGAAGATGGAGGCGACATGTTCCTCCGAGAAGACATCATCTGATTCTCAACAGACTACACAGCGTCATATCCCAGAAGACAGAACCCTTCATAACCATTGCTGTTAAGAACTCCAAATGCTACATAACATATTACAGCACTACAGTAAGCACATGTCACTTTTGCAAGGAGATGATGCCTGAATAAAATACGAAGACGACACGACATGCGTCTGACAGCTGGTTGACTCTCCCTGTCAGTTTTATCACCATCGATCGGGAAACATTTTAGCTGCGACACGCTGAAATGCATGGCCATCTGTGTGAAGTCAGAGCTGGAGGGTCTTCAGCTGCACCGCAAATCCGATGGGTCCGATAGAAGGATCAACAAGTGCTCAGAGCCGGCCGTGGGAAGGTGGAACGCGCCCAGTCTCATATTTGCTTCACAACACTTCACACTCTTTCAAAAATGTCAACAGAAGCTTTGGTTATGAGAGGATTTCTTGGCGATGAACCATGCCCTCTTGAAGATACAAGATACCGACTACTGAGAGGTTCTTCTATCTATTTAACAGCAATGTTTCAACTACGAATTCAAATAGCGTCTACTAACATCGGAAAATTAAAATAAACGTAAATAAATATATTAAAGCGGTTGTCATATTATAGGGAATGGATTAGTCTCTATACAGCCAGGTGTAGAGGCTGGAAAACTGAGGAACCGGGTTATATTCCCGGTAAAGAAAATAGATTTTCCTTTCCTCCACAGTGCCCAGATAGTCTCTGGGGCCCACTTATCCTCCAATCTAATGTGTAAAAAAGGTAAACTTGTCCTCGTGATTAATTAATTAAGCATTATGTCATGATGATATATGGGGGAGTGGAGGTAAAGCTCCACCATTTTTAACCTCGGCGTTAGATGCAGATGACTAGTCAGTAATACTACCAGGCCACTTTACCTCAAGGGAGAGATCACCTGGCACCCATTCGATAAGGGTATGGGTGGGCGGACGCTGCGAAGAAAAGAAAAAATCTTGCCCTCTTCGGGAACCTATCCCGGCCCCGTAGCTCGTCTCTACACCGACTGAGTTGTCCCGAAACCCCATCTAATAGGTACGGAGGGTGAACCTGTCGGGACATGAAATTGACCACTTACAATCATGTACTGCCGAACTTCAGACCTCCACTCCTCCATACGACTTTATGACGTGGTGCTTAATTAAGGATGGAAGCAACTTTACTTCTATGGAAGTGGTACCGTGGTATTCACCTGGACAGTTCTCCTGTCTTTGTGTTCTAAGCGTCTGTGTTTTTTCAGTCATTACAGACGTCATTCGTGAAGATCAGAAACTGACGAATGAGTGTAAAATCCAATTTGATGAAAACGCATATTCTTTTGGCATGCATTCGTCCTTACATCACGTTTCTTGTGCCACTGCCCGCCAGCAGTGCCTGTCTGAGGCCTCTCAGTGTCATTGCCCACAGGAATGTTCTTCATGAGGCATGACTATCCTGGGGATTACTTAACGATTCTGACAGTACCTCAGGCTAGACACGAGCCGGGATGGCTTAGTCGGTATAGCGACTGACAACGGATTGGAGGAGTTCGAGTCCCAGTAAGGAAAGAATTTTCACTTCTCCATGTCGTCCAGACCGGCTTTGCGCTCTACCCAATTGGTGCCGTGGGCTCTTTGCCTGGAGGTAAAGCGTCCGGGGAGTGAAGCTGCCCACTCACCTCCAACTAGCGTCGAGGTCAAGAAAATGTGCATCTATACATTCATTCCACCACGTGTCTTCATGGCATAGGGACAACTTTACATTTTACCTTTTACCTCAGGCTACACAGGACCGAAAGGTAGGAACGCTGATGAATTTGAATTAGAAGGGATCGGGAAGTAAGCAGTCGTGGCTTCTCGAGCTACTCCGTAGGCATTTCCTCAAGTGATCGAAGAAAAACTAAGAATTTCAGTCAGGAGATTCGGTGTTCTGGCAGAGATATGAACCCAGTACCTCCCGAATACAAGTCTAGGGCGTTGTCGCTACGCCAGCCTGCTCAGTGATAGTTACTGGTGTTGCAATAAATAAATGCATAGTAGTAAACTGACCGACTTCCGTTTGAGTATCTACTTGTACGTGTATCTGTAGAGAATTACTTGTGTCTTTCAAAAATGCTATGGGGTTATCACAAAATTAGTGTAATATTTAATATTTCAGAACGTGGTAGCTGCAGTTGTGTTCATTATTTTTATTAGATAATTTTAAGTTCTTTTATACAGCTGCTGGGGGGCACGCGGTAGCATAATTGGTTGAGGCACGGGATCGATTCCCGATGAGGTGGATTTTTTTCAATTTACGTAATCCTTCCAGCCGCATTATGGACCTGGGATCGACTCAGCCTCTAGCATAAATGAGTACCAAGAATATTCTAGGGGTTAAGGGCGGTCGGCGGGTAAGGCTGACAAACTCACCGCCATCTGTGAGCCGACTGTCTAGAGCAAATGTGGAAGCCTCAACATCTCACAAACCTATGAGCCTCCACGGTCTGTCACACGGATTTTTTTTTATTGCTAGTGGGGTGGGACTAAGTCCCTTGTACTGCCTATTGTACCAGCCCCAGATGATAGGTGAGGGTCATTGTGGAGCAATTGGTGGAATGATGATTGGCAGGGGAAGCCGAAGTGCTCGGAGAAAACCTGCCCCAGCGCCACTTTGTCCACCACAAATCCCACTTGACCAGACCAGGGTTCGAACCAGGGCCGCCGCGGTGGGAAGCCAGCAACTAACCGCTTGAGCTATGGGGCGGCCCTGTCACAGGGATACTATTACCTTTGTACAGCTGTTATATTAATCTCCTTACTCATATCTCATAAGGTTAAACTAAAAAAATAAGTTACACTCGTTTGAGTTTCACTTTTATATTCCTCATTCAAAACACTGACCTCGTCTCTCATGTGGAAATTTAGTTTAATAATGAACTAATTTAATTCATATGAAAGTTTGGGCAATGCTTGTCTGTCATATAAAAGACCAAGAACTGAAAGTTCTGCCTTCGGTTTAAAAAAGACATGCCTGAAATATATGATATCAAGGAAAACATTAATTAATTTGCTATCCTGTAATACGAAGGTCGTCATGGGGAGACCTTTCCGAGGTTAATTAAATTGGAAGTAATAAAAGTGTTATTACATCCTACTGATCTATATTGCAGGTACAGACATGTCCAGAAATATTGTTCACTGATAGCAGAATCCCTCTTTTTGAACCGTAGTGTACGAGTATATCCACCCCCGGATACACAGAGTGACAGATCACGTAAATGTAAAATTAGTGTTTTGGGAAACCTACAAGTTCGTGACGTCAGGTGATTGAATCGTATAAAGAAACAGGAGAAATCGAACAACGGAACAGCATACTGAGGAACTAACCTTGTCATACTAAATTTGTATACCACTCTTAATTAATTACTGTATTCGGCCGAAGGGAAAACATTTTTTATGAAAACGTTTCGTTAATTGAATGAAACATTAAGAAATTCAATATGAAATTTTCTATCCATTACCGACCTTGAACACAAAATTAGGTCACCGAACAAACGGATTTTTCTAGCTGTAACACTCCGAGCCATATTCGAGAGGTGCTCTGCTCGAATCTTGACCAGGGCACGAATTACTTTGATTGAGGTTACTTGTGTTTTCCTCAGCCCATTCCATGTAAATACTGTGGTACTGCCTCAAGTTAGGTCAAGTCCTTTGCCTTCTAAATCCTTTCCAATTTATTATCCATCAACAATCATACGAATGACCTTATAAGTGCGTTATACTGACTGCATCGTGAAATAATCTACTTACATACTTACTCATGGAGCTGAGCCCTTCTGGAGAAGCCGCCAATTCTGCAGCTACTCAAGAATTTCCCAGCATTTTATGGAAACCAAAGATTCATTACAGTGTTCACAAGATCCCTCCACTGGTCCCTATCCTCAGCCAGATCAATCCAATCAATTCCATCCCATCCTATATCTCTAAGATCCATTTTAATATTGTCCACCCACCTACGCCTTGGTCTTCCCAGTGGTCTCTTTCCTTCTGGCATCCCCACCAATATCCTATACGCACTCCTTGTCTCCCCCATTCGTTCTACATGACCTGCCCACCTCATCCTACTTGACTTGATCATTCTAATTATACTTGGAGAAGAGTAGCAGTTATGAAGCTCTTTATTATGCAGTTTTCTCAAACCTCCTGTCACTTCATCTCTCTTCGGTCCAAATATTCTCAACACCCTGTTCTCAAACACTCTCAGTCTATGTGAAATAATCTACTAAAAAGAAAAAAATGTGGGGATTTGTATCATCAACGTCAGCAATGTTTACTTTCACTTTATAGTACTAGAGCGCACCACAAGGCGAAGAAGTACAAACAAAACGGATAGATAAAGAATAACGCAAAAAATAAAATAAATATTATTTATAATATCTGCATATTTTGTTGTTCAGGGAAACGTCACAATATAAACATTCGCTTGGTCCTGATTCATTGGATCTGCAAGAGCTGTTACCATCTGAATGGAAAGCATAACAATTTGAGGACCCCTGATATGATGGAATTACACTACAGTAGGCCTCATGATGACGACGAAGAGACGTATAGCGATGCCTATAAGGAAGAAGAAGGAGAAGAAGACTCAATTCTAGCCACTCCGTGCAGAAACAGTATCGGCATATGTCTGCTTCTAGAATCACAAATTGTTACAATTCTCGTCTTGCAAACCTCAGCAACAGAACAAGGTAACTCCATTCTTACATAAACTAATTCAGTACAATATGTTTATGTATTAATTCCCTGTATAATTCAATCATCCCCAACCTCCTAATCACTCTCCAATTAACTCCTATAATTATTCCAATTCAACCTGCTAATTGCTATAAATTGCTTCCTGGAATTCTGTTTCAACTCAATCACACTAATATCTAAGGAGACCTCTAATTAAGTTGTCTATATCTTCATAAGAAATCGGTTCACATTTTTCGTGCTACTAGAAACGTAGCTTCCATTTTGAAAACCAGTTGGGGCTCCCATGTTCCAGCTTATGCCGTATTTTGAAACCTCTCCTACTTTAATGTCAATGTCACCTCAGTAGGCTTCACAGAATCTTAATAATGAGGACTGGCCACCATGTCACAGGTATTTAGCCGTTACTCCTGCCGGAAAAAAACAAAAAACACACTAAGTGGCTGGTAGTCGGCAAGCGAACTATACCGACCAAGCGACCGCCGCTTGTCGGCGAAGTTAGTGCCAACTTTTGCGGATAGAGGATGTCGCGTGGTCAGCGCAACGGATGTCCATGACCTTTAATCTCGGTTTTTTAGACCGGACCCGCTATTTTCGTGAAATAGCTCCTCAATTATCCTCACGAGGCTGAGTGGACACCGTTCCAGACCCACTACTTCTCAGAAAATCTGGTAGCGCAGAGAATCGAACCCGGGATCTCTGGATTTGTAGCCAGGAATTCTGACTACTGGACCACAGAGCCTGCAGGAATCACGAAATCCGGAAGGTTCTGATATGGCTTAACAACCATCACATCTGAAGCGAGGGAATGCCGCGTCACAAACTCCAGAACATCGAATCTATGCAGTACAACTAAAATGTCTCAAATCGCTGTCAGGATCTACTTGCAAAACGGTAACATTTCATTTTGAAGAATTTTAGCGACGTTTCTGCGGAACATGCTGCCTCTATCTTCGGGCGCGCTTCTTGCCTAATATTTGTTTCGCTTAGTTTCCGACTCTGATGGTGGAGGCAATATATTCCTTCGAAAGTTCGTGAACTTCTGTTGGACTACTTACTTACTTACTTACTTACTTACTTACTCATGGAGCTGAGCTCTTCTTGAGGAGCCGCCAATTCTGCAGCTACTCAAGAATTTCCCAACATTTTATGGAACCCGAAGGTTCATCACCGTGTTCACAAGAGGCCTCCACTGGTCCCTATCCTGAGCTAGATTTATCCAATCCATACCATCCCATCCTATCTCTCTAAAATCCATTCTAATATTGTCCACCCACCTACGCCTTGGTCTGTTGGACTACACGGTGTCAAATCCTAAAAAATAGTACTGTTCACAGTGGCCATTCTGAGAACCTTAAATATAACATAAATTTACTTGGGCAGACTGAAAGGCAAGTCAACTTGCTATGTCTGAGAATCATGTTGGTACCATTTGCTGAAATCGTCGGAAGTAACAAGGGAACACTGACACGCCGAAGGTGGTAAAGATGAAAGGTAAGGCAAATCAAAGCTGCCCCTGTGCTTAATTAATCACCTCGCCAAGAAGAGGTGTGATGGAGAGGAAGTACAGTCAGCGTGTACTTAAACTCGACCCTTGATTCAGGTGCATTTCACAATCCGACCACTTTACTCCCAGGGAGAGAACTTCCGGGGCCCGGGTGAGCCACAGGGCCGGTCTGGAAGCTATAGTAAAGAGAACAATTTCTTTTCCTTACCAAGGAACACTGACTGTCCAGTCCGTAGCCAAGTTACTATACCAACAGCGCCATTCCGGTTCCAAAGCGCTAATTGTGTCTAGCAGTGAAAGCAGAAGCAAACCACTGAGCTACACTCACAGCAGGATGCCGAACGACCAAGGCGCGCCCAAGTCAGTATTTAATGATTCGTTTATGAATCTGATTTATAGCAAAAATCCATTGAGATTGTGTTGTGTCTGATGATATCAGTCATCAGTCATCGACATAATTATGCTTCAGGCCTCTCACGGTTCGTGGTTTCAAAAGCTGCCGCTGAAACTGACCAGGAGCAGGTTTTTACGACTGCTCCTTTGAAACGGATCATGGCCATTTCCTCTCGAAAATCCAAGAAAATAATTCATCATCACCCTACCATTTACCTTATTCACACTTCTGACCTTGTAAAAGAATGTTAGTGTGTATAATTAGAGGGATAAAAACTCATAAACATTTGGGTACAATTTTGATAGTAATACTTTACAAACAGACCTGAAGTTTCAGCCGTGCATCAATCGCATGTACCGAGGTTTGGAAGGAAGTAAAGCAAGTTGGAGGAAGCAAGGAAAACATAGAACATAGAGTGATGCCAGATGCAGCGTTGTGAAACAATGGTTTAAAATAAATGCGAATTGTTTTATTGCATATATTTTGCCTACAAGAAATTCGTTTTCAGCCTCTTTTTTAAAGCATTCGTGAGTCTTGTATATTATTTTGCAACCTTGGCTATGTAAATCCGCGCCTTTCTTCTCCGCTAGAAAGGTAAGTTAGCAACACTGAGCAAGGAACAGGTGTGAAATTTCAGCAACGCAATTCGGCAGCTGCTGCGTCTATCGCTCGGCTTCTGAAGAGGCTATGAGGTTGGTGCCTAACAGCAAATATCCTTCGTGTCGACTGGTCACTCACCAACAGCAAAACACGGCTCGGATCCAAATTCTAGTGATAAACATTACAGGATAAAGCAGTCTGAATGCATTGCTTGATGTCCATAATATATTTGATTCATGAATTAAATTTTCATAGAGTCGTGTCCGATATTTAACAATACTTCCACGTATAAAGGATTGTAGTGACTAATAATAATGGGTTCCGGATTTTATGATTGGGTCTATTGGCACTTCTTTAAAACTACAGTCGATTATAACAGCTCTCACATTAAACTCATTCTGAACGACGAATCTGTATGAAGAATCTATGAAATATCCTGAACTGAAGCAACCTCCATGAAGAACGACAACAGATCACCAAGTCGAACAGATAACTGTTCTCTGTCTTGTTGGTTTTTGTCATGGGAAGGTTTTTGTTAATATTCGTTGCCGCAGAAACTGGTACTAGATAACCGTTGCCTAGCAAGATTTCTTCCACTTCTGCTGCTATTCCGTCACCGAGCCGTTTCCTAGCAAATGATCATATCTCGTCACAATATTTTAGCAAATACTCGGGGATTCATAATAATAAGAATAACAATAGACAACTCTCAACCTTAAGCAAACACCAAACGTGGTTTATGAATTAATTAAATATCAAACAATTATATGAAGGCCCTATATAAATAGTTCGAATATAAATGAATATTTATATCTAAAATGAATCTATGCGTTACACCCAGGTACTGAGAATATAAGAAAAAATATCGCTGTAATACATGAGACCATTTACTGCCATGTTCTTATCCATATACTAACAACAACTGTTAATCTAAATAATGACATAAAGTTATGCAATTAAATATATATTTATTGATAACATTTGGTTAGCTGTCTTGGTACGGTTTTGTGTTTCTGAACATGGCGTAAGTGTAATAACGATTATATAGTTTCTACAGAGGGTTGTGGCAATTATTATGGATACGTAACCCAGGGTTGTCCAACAGAGGGGCTGCGTTGTGCTTAGTGCCTAGGCGAGGCAAGCATTTTATTTATTTTTTTTCCCAGTTTACCGATACAAATATCTGGTGTGCAGTGATCATATCTATAAGAAACGAGCAGACGATTGAGAATTAGTTTCATACAATTCATAAATATCTGTCTAAATGAAATATTACATTATTGAATTTGCTTAAAATTCCGGGGTTAACATATGCTTCTAATGCATTGACATCGGGCACAAACTCTGAATCATAATACTTCTATACTTTTCCAACCTACTTATCATCCAATTTAAAAACTACATGAAATATTCACTACGTAAATACTTATAGTTTTGAAGAAAAAAGCAGTTTTCTCGGATGTGGTGCCGTGTAGATGTGGTGTTAACCGACGTTTCGGAGGAACGTATCGCCTCCATCTTCAGGGTAGGATAATTTTGTTTTCTCTTCTACTCTTAAGCTGGAGGCGATATGTTCCATCTTCAGGGTAGAATAATTTTCTTGTTTTCTCTTCCACTCTTAAGATGGAGGCGATACGTTCCTCCGAAACGTCGGTTAACACCACATCTACACGGCGCCACATCCAGAAGATTGCTTTCTTCATAGTCACCGCCGTGAAAACCTCAAATCTTACTTACAGTTTTACCCACGAGATTCATTAGTGTTTTCTATGAACAGGAGTAAAATTTAAGACAGTTTCGGCGGGCCACACAAAACCCCCTTCGAGTCCGCATTCCACGTGACGTAGGCCGTGACGACGATCAGGAAAGGGGCTACAGAGGCAGTAGCCTGCTTCGTGGTATTAAACCAGAATTCTCCCGGCAAACTGCAGAGCATCATGAAAATATTACGCGCATGCGCACATCGACATGGCAGTTCTGTATCATATCACAATATTAGGTTTAGTTTACTGTTTCATATGATGCTTAAACGGTAAAAGCCAACATAAAATTATCCCTATACTTAATTAAGCGTTACGTCATGAAGAAGTATGGAAGAATGCACATCTCCACGCATATATTTAAGTTAGGAATTAAAGTCGGACGGGGAAAGAATGAACACAATTTCTCTCGCCCCCCACACACCTCCCTAACACCTACTTTTTTTCCACTTAATTTCCCCACTTCTTCAAAATGTAATTCGTATTTTGGCTTATGTTTCATCCTTGTGCTCTCAGGTTGTTACTAGTGTTTGCTGAGGGCAAATGTGCAAAGTGGGTACAGTAGAGAAGTAGGAGACATCAGTATTGTTCATTCTTTCGCTGATTCGACCAGAGACAGGAATAATGTAGTTTCAAGCTCCCGGCCCTAAGAAAGGTGTACTTTCAGCCATCGGACAGGAGGCTGTATGGGCCGCATAGCCAATGTGGACTTGGCGGTTATAAGACAAATATCTGTCCCTAGCGGAATCGAAATTTAGGCATCCGGATCGTAGCCAGCTAATATAATGGCTGAAATACTCCGTGCTCATACACTTTAACAGTGTTATGCCAAACGCAAGAGAGCTGTTTCACTTTGTACAAGAACCATTAAGTACCATTTTGATGCAACGGATTTCACTCGAACAATTAAGTGAATGGTTCTGTTGCGGTAGCGTAGTTGGTTGAGACACTATGCTACAAGCTGGAAGGCGGCGCGTTCGAGTCCCGACGAGGTCATTGGGTAATCAACTGACCTAATCCTCCTAACCGAACTACGGCCCTGAAGTCGACTCAGCCGCTAACAGAAATGAGAACCAGGAATCTTCCTGGGGGTAAAGGGCGGCCGGTGCGTGAGGATGGAAAACTTATCGCCATCTGTGAGCCGACTGTCTAGAAAATAAGGGAACCTCGACGTTTAACAACCCTATGGGCCTACACAGCCTGTTGCAAGGATAGCTTAAATTAAATTAATTTTTTTTATTGCTAGTGGGGTGGGACTATGTCCCTTGTACTGCGGCCACTTCTGGCCTATTGTACCAGTCACAGATGAAAGATGAGGGTGATTGTGGAGCAATTGGTGGAATGAATATTGGCAGGGGAAACCGAAGTACTCGGAGAAAACCTTCCCCAGCGCCACTTTGTCCACCACAAATCCGACTTGACCAGACCCGGGATCGAACCCGGGCCGCCGCGGTGGGAAGCCAGCAACTAACCGCTTGAGCTATGGCACGGCTTAATTAAATTAATTAGTTGATTTGAAATTAAAAATGCTGATAGTTTTAAAGATGTATATTGGATTAATCTTGTTCCGGAATGAACTCTGGTTGTCTTTTGTGAACAAATTCGCATCACAAAATTCTGAGCTACTGTCAGTTTCTCAAAACGAAATCTGCTCTATGAAGTTAGTAACTTTCCAAAGGGCAAAATTTCTTATAGCCTTTCGCACACAAGGTTTTCCTTTCGAGAATATTATCATTCCCTATGCATATGATTACCCAATTTTCAGTCAGACAAGCTAATATCTGGAAACTAACTATATTCTTCGCTCAATAAATTACTTTTCAACATAGACGTAAGAAGGAAAGGAAAATGCCAATTCAGAAATAACGGTCATTGGAGCAGCGACTGGCTGGACGAACGAGGACTCAGGATTCGATTCGCGGCAGGAGAAACAGGTCCTTCTGTTCTCCACAGCGTTCAGACTGCCACTGGGGCCTACCAACCCTCGAATTCAATAGTTACGAGGGAAGGGGGTCTTTCTCCTGGGATAAGGAGGACCGGGGGAGAAACTAGTAACTTACTTTCATCTAGTGCTGAGATTAAGAATACATGGAACTATACACCCATTTCTTAACAAGTCTTCATGGCGTGGTATTTAATTAATTAGAAACAGGAACAAATATATATATATCGGTCATTATTTCTTAAACGCATAATTAGAGTACACACTGAATACATCACAAACAAGCAATATCAGACTGCAGTATGATATTTATTATCGTCCTTACTTCTGGTTCATTAACTGTCCGTAGTGTCAGACAGAGGAAGGCGTTCCAATATTATGATTACAAAACAATAAAATAAATCATTTAATTCTTTTAAGTTTAAAAATTTACACTTCATATATCGCGGGCTGAAATGTTTATAATACAGAAGCATTTAGTAACAGAACAGCCAACATTATTAGTATATATATCATGAAACTTTAGTATCAAAGCCATTCACAACCTGACCGTGAACCACAGGTCTAAATGAAAGTCAGCTCAGACAAAAGAAGCAAATAAATATAGAGTAGCAATTATTTAACTTATAACCATAATAACTATACTTTCAAGCTTGCGCCGTATCGTAATTGTTAATGGCCGCATACCACAACACAAAGCATAAGAAAAGCGCAAAAATTAAGTTACATAAATTCCATTCCTTAGTGAATGAATTATTTTGAGCAAGGCAATTTAAATTAAGTTGTTGCGGTAGGATGTAGGCAAAGCGTTAATTCTGCTGTGTGGGTGACCCAGTAATGCGGAACTAGCATACACATATGTGGGAGGTGATCCAGGTACTGCAGCAAAGGGTAATCAATCACGCACACAAAATAAACTCCCGACGAAAGTTCTCTGTGGAGAGAAAAACGGGTCACGTGTTTCTTTCTGGCCGAAACAAAATGTCACATGTTATCACAATGACCATACATCCCACCTCAGACTTTACGGATCAATGAATTAATACCTCCAAGCCCATATATTTAATTAAAAATATTGTCACGTGTAGTGGGGTACGCGTGACGAAAATAACGGGTTATAGATCGGATTATTGGATTTATCAGTACTTTCACTTAATTATAATCAATACAGCGCTACCGTTGATTTACATACTTCACAGTTCACCGTTTCACGCGCATTAGCCGTCTCCTGGCAACGAATCTCAATACAGAAACTGACACTTCAAATTACTATGAACTCTTCTTGCCATTTCTTGTTCAATCACCCTGGAACCTCGGAACTCAACTAAAAACTCTTCTTCGCTGAAAATGGACTCTTGATGCAAAGCCGGGGCACGGACAACGCAGAAAACATAGTTCTACTATTGCGTAGCGCAGACCACACAGAAAACACAACACGTGATAGGTGAGCACTCTTGGGTTGTGACATCTTTGCGCCGGCGCCGGAGTGTGTGTAACGAGCCGTTGCCTAGAAGTGGGTTGCATAACCCCGTTGTTCCACTGCTGCGTGTTGGACCATGTGTTTTGCGGTCGTTGCCTAGCAATTTATTTATATTTAACAATATAAATAATTTATAATATGACACAAGCTTTTGTGTAATTGTCTATGGTGGCAGTTTAAGCAAGGTTATGTTGATGACAGATGTTACAGTTATCAGCAATCACGTTTCCTCTTGCCATTCGTTTCACGTGACTTTCATTATAATTTACTCGTCATTTGTAAGTATAAAGCTCTGAATAATTATGGTGAGGTTCAACTTGATGAATCTGCTAGACTCAGAAGAATACAAAAATGTTGAGACTACACAAAGAGTATTATCTTCTGGGATATAAAGTCGACATTTCGGAGGAACAAGTCGCTTCCTTCTTCAGAATCAAAGAATATAGGAGGCAAGGAACCAGCGTGAAGCAGGAAGCAAGCAGAGTTTCGTATGCTCGTCATATATGTCAACAGCAAGAAATCTTACGTACTGTGGTCCGAAGCATAAACTATGCGTGTTACACGCCATAGTTATGCCTCTGTTTTCTATACGCGAATAACATTTTCGACAAATTTATTAGTTTCTGTAAGTTTTACGTGAAGCTTAGAACTAACACCTCCAGAATGAAGGATAGCAGGAAAGAACTTCCTTCATTATTTTAATCGATTTTTAAATACTATGTGTACACTTTGGCACTAACTTCGTCGACAAGCGGAGGTCGCTCAATCGGTATAATTCGCTTGCGGACTCGAGCCACGGAGTTTGTTTTAGCCTAGACTCTATGGCGTCGTATATTATGACGACTGATGAAAGATGAATTGGAAATTATTTGGAAGGAAGGTCCTTCCTAATCCAGAAACTATTCCAACATTTGCCTGGAGGAACTGATGAAAACCATGAAAACCCCACGCATAATACTCGATATCTCGGACGGCATTCGGAGTAGGCAGCCCTTGAATGTAATTCTACAGCATTGTACTTACACTAACCTGCTAGAGTCCTCCGTCATGAGCGTCTTAGTTTCCTGTACTGTTTTCCTCATTAATTTCTCCACTATTCCGTCAAGTCTTTTTTATTCCTTCTATCTATTTTTCCTTCTCCTTCTTCTCTTTTAATTTCTTCTTTAATTTTCTCCATATACTGATTTATCTCGTTTCCTCCCGCATTTACCTTCTTCCCATCCTCCTTCCCCCTTCTCTTCTTACTCCATATGCGATTTCTATGTATCTCCTTTTTCTTCTTCTTCGATATCCTGACCCGTCAGTTTGCGAGTTTGAGGCATGAAAGGCTGATATTTTCACATGATATTTTTAACATTTAACAATTTTTTCAGCTACAGAGATTATGTAGTGTTAAATGAAAATCGAATATGGTATTGAATGAGGATTCGGAATTATTCAGTTCATGGTCTGTCCTTGCAATATCCGTTTTAATATTGTCTTACAATCCGCAGTTCGACCTCCAAAGTGGCCTATTACTTGCATTGTGTCTTATACCTGAGGAAAGAAAACATAGGGAAAAAGGACTAAAATTTTCACAGCTCTGTGATAGTGTAGTGTATGCATGCAATATATGGTTTTGGAATTATGATTTGTATCATAAATACACCGGCTATGTTGAGTCTGTCTCTCTGAAGTGAAGAGATATTGGGATGCTGTTATAAACAGGTTTCACATCATTTCTCTATACGACGGTGCAAAAATTTTTCAGTTAATGAGAGCTTACTATAATTTCTTATATTATATTGTCTTATCACGTTCTCTTTTGTTTTTATTTCATGTATTTATAACGCACATACCGTTGCCCAACACAGGTATTGAGTGTCGCAAAAATTAAGTTCCTGGAAAAAAGTAAAAATGATCGATCCTAAAGATTTGAATGAAAAATATGCAAAGTCGTGTAGAAGATACCTAATTATTTGTACAAAAGGATTTATTCTTTTCAATTAACCGTTACAAGGAAAAATATTTTCCAATCTCATCGTTACAAATGGAATTTTATTTATAATTGAATCGGATTTCTTTGTTGAATCTAATATTCAATACAAACCCCGTTTTTTAATTACGGCTTGAATCCGTCTCTAACATTGGTCGATGGCTGATCGTATGTTATCTTGTGATACGGCAGACCACGCATATTCAGCTTATTGCAGTAACTAGAGGAAGAGAGATGATTCTTTCTGGTTTTTGTATACCAACTGATCGTTCCAAGAATCACTGACTCATTCAAATACTACGAAATTGTTGGCTATTCTGTGGCTTTGACAATTTAAATTGTAGAATCATCAGACATTACAAAACTGAGAGAAATAATTTTAAAATCGCTTACTTTTTATTCCTTCATACTGATGTGCGGAAACTACTTTCAAACAAGCCACGACCCTCTCCTTTCAAATCCTAACGTATCAATTAAGATAATCTTTGTAAGATTTGAGGCTTTCACGGCGGTGACTATGAAGAAAGCAGTCTTCTGGGATTTGGCACCGTGTATAAGTGGTGTTAACCGACGTTTCGGAGGAACGTATCGCCTCCATCTTCAGGGTAGAAGAAAAAGTATAAGAAATCTGCAAGCGACAAGACCGTGAGAACGGTAAAATCTTCATTTAGAACTATAAGAATTCAAACCTTAAGAGATCATCGCTGAATAACCTAAGATTTAATAAATTAAGAAAAAAATGTGTACGGAGCAGTTAGCAATCATAGAAGAAATATGAAATGAACATAGAATTTTTGTTGAAAGGCGTCGAAGAAACAGTTCAGTTTCGAGACCTAGATGTAAGTGGAGGAGTATTATTTAAGTGGGTATATTACAGCATAAAATATAATAGTATTTAATTCATTTGTTGGCTTCCGGCTTGGAAAAACTTACGTGCTCTTTTTAAATTACGTCTCTTGCAAGAAAGTTTCTCACCAATAGGATAAGGTATTCGACTTTGTAAAGAAAATTTCAAGCATCTTGAACAGAAGGCCACTCCTCTTAGCAATTAAAGTGTGTCACGTGTTTAGCTGTGTCACGTGACACTGTTGCAGCTCCCACAGTGAAACAAGTAAGGAGACTGCACATGTGACTCAGCTGAATGTGCCCATTTAAGGAAACTTCCTGTCATTAAGCGCTCTATACATTGCACCCGGCTTTACACTGAGAATAATAAAATACAGATCATACTTTGATGTTTATCTCATTACCATCTTATTTTGTGATGACAGAGCACTAAGATGAAGTTATTTTAATATACGAAGAGACACGTTGCTTGGAAATAGGATCCAGAGTCACCTAAGTAACCTTTTGATAGGGCCGCGCCATAGCTCAAGCGGTTAGTAGCTGGCTTTCCACCGCGGTGGCCCGGGTTCGATCTCAGGTCTGGTCAAGTGGGATTTGTGCTGGACAAAGTGGCGCTGGGGCAGGTTTTCACCGAGTACTTCGGTTTCCCCTGCCAATCTTCATTCCACCAATTGCTCCACAATCACCCTCACCTATCATCTGGGGCTGGTACAACAGGCCAGAAGTGGCCGCAGTACACGGGACTTAGCCCCACCCCACTAGCAATAAAAAAAATCTATGTGGATTTATTTCGTATTTCGGAAGAACAGATCAGGCCATTTCTGAAAACTCTTCGTGGCTTTTCGAATAAATAGGGCTGCGTACTGATATAGCAGGGCGTCTGTATGAGTAAACTAGAGAATTAGATGTCAAGTTTGAGAAAACGTTTGCAAGAGCACCTAATCCGTGAAAGAGAGGAAAGAAAAATAAAATACATTTAAAATATTTAATGCTTTAAAGGAGATTAAAAGAAAATTTTTTATGAAAAGTAATATTACTTTGAAGAAAGTCGTCTTCTGGGATCTGGCGCCGTGTATTCTTGGTTTTAACCGACGTTTGCATTGCAACTACAGCTATCTGTATTCCCAAGCAATTCAACTACCCTGAAGATGGAGGCGATATGTTCCTCCGAAACGTCGGTTAAAACCAAGAATACACGGCGCCAGATCCCAGAAGACGACTTTCTTCATAGTCATCGCCGTGAAAACCTCAAAACTTACATAATATTCCTTTGCTTTGAAGAAATAAAGATTGTTTACAGAATAAACTTGAACCATCCGAAACTAAGTACAATGAAATGAATTTCTATGAAGAAGTGTTCTCTTTGATCTGGTCTCCTCAGATGTGTTTTAATTTTATGGTTTAGCGTCTTGAATTTTCGCTCTGGAGGAATAAATTTTGAGTGATACATTTTGTTCAAATTGTTTGTTAAATTCGAAACAGTCCATTTCATGGCTTAAGTATTCCTTATGCAGGACAGAGATATTAACTGATCAACGATAGTGCTAGGCAACGATTCGGTAAACAAATTACCGCGGAAGCAAAATTGCGCAATAGGACGTCCATTGCTAGGCAACGGATCAGTAAACACGCCTCCTTAGCAATAGAGACTGTGTATTCTGCGTCGTCCGTGCAATTTGATTATAAGGAAGAGTGCCAAATTTGGAATGAGCAGAGAAGTGTCGAGTTTCGAGACGCCAGCCTGTCGGGATATGAACTTCGAAGCAGAGGAATTGAATTGAGTCTAGTTTTTGGAATTGGTAGCTGCAGAATAACGGCAAGAAGGAAATTAGGCGGTACAAAGAAGAATTAATGTGTCATTTGGAGTTTCAGTGAGACATAAATCTGTTGCCAGGATACGACTAGTGAAGACTGAGAACCCTAGTGCGTGTGTAACGGTGAACTGTAAAGTGTGTAGATCAGCGATAGCGCTGTATTGCCTGTAGTTACGAGCTGTATGAAGAAGGTTGCAATAAATTCAATTGTCGAATCGAAAACCCATTTTATAAGTCACATGCGCACTCATACAAGCAACAGCATTACCATCCCGAAGGTGTATCACTCCTTTCGCACAAATCCAGCTCTTCTGAGCCACTTATATCCAATTCATACCCACACAATAGAATAGTAAAATAGCCATTTTTCTTTCAATGGCTCTTCCAGCCCATTCATGGCCCAGGCCTCTTCTTCAGTTCCGTAATAATTTTTCACAGACGGTAGGAGTCCTTGGACGGGGATCAGCCCGTCGCACGGCCCCTACCTAAACACAGGACAACACAAACACACAATAAACACACACGCCAAACATCCATGCCCTGTATGGGACTGGAAACCACGATCCAAGCGTCCCAGCGGGTGAAGATAGTTCATGCATCAGACCGCACGAGTAACGTGACCATGGGCTGGACGGCACAGGGTTCGGAGTTCTAGTCCTGGTAGGAGCAAGATTTTTGTTTTCCACGTCGTTCAGACCGGCTCTGGGCCCACGCAACCTCCTATTAAAAGGTTACCGGGAATTATTTCACCCGGGGGTAAAGTGGCAGGGTTATACAGCTGACCACTAAACTCCAACTAGTGCAGGGGTCAAGAATACGTGCATCATTACATCCACTCCCCCTTACGCTTTTATGGCATAGTGCTTGTTTACTATATGGACCCTTTAGCTTTTATCTCATTCAACGATCACTAACTCCGGTATTTCAATTATCTATCTATCTGTCTGTCTATTTGTCTATCTATCTATCTATCTGTCTGTCTATCTATTTATCTATCTATCTATTCCTGTTGCTCCCACTTGGAGCTTAGGACATTCGTGAAACACTTCGTTTCACTTCAGTTTCTTAATCTTCGACAGTCGGTAGGATCCCTTGGACGGGGGATCAGCCCATCGCAAGGACGCTACCTACACAGGACAACACAAACACAGAAGAAACGCAAACATTCACTAACTTGAGTGGGTTTCGATCTCACGTTCCTAGCGTCCGAGCGAGAGAAGACGGGTCATGCCTTAGAACGCGCGGCTACTGTCAACGACTTCAATTATGCATACAGGGAGACAATCATAGAATGTGACGGTAAGGATTTAGAAGTAGAAGTCTGTAGTCTACTTGATGGTAGATCGCTACTAAAGTATAAGTTTGTAGAGACTAAGGAAAACCATTTCAATGAGTGTATCACGTACCCAGGTCAATAGTCTGTTCGAGCGGACTACCTCCAGAATACAAATCAAGTGATTCAGGCGAACCAATCTGCTTGCTGAGTCATATGGCCTTTCAGTTGCCCGGAAGGGAAGACATTGGTTAAAGGGTAAGGCAAAGTTCGAGTCCAAGATTTATGGTGGATGAAGTGGCGCTAGTGATGATCACGATTGCACCAATGCTCCCACACTCATCTATCACTGCCCCTGGCCTCTGGGTCAGCTGACTGGCCCGCGTGTTAGAACTATCACACATCGGTCTGTAGCTGGAGTTTAGTCCTGCAGTTACAGTAAAGAAGTTTAGTTCCTCATGTCAAATACGAGACTCATAGAAAAATTTGAGATATGAAAAGATTGTGCTTCTCACTTTTCTTCTAATTCAGTTAGTAGGTTCATATCTAGGAGATGGTGGTCTGCTTATCGCGTAAGTAAATTTGACTGAAACAAGAGTTGAGCGTGTAGTTTCGTGTGACACACCCCACTTGGAAGCCCAAAAAGAAATTATGAATGTAACAAACATTTTTTTATAGCTAGTGGGGTGGTACTAAGTCCCTTGTACTGCGGCCACTTCTGGCCTATTATACCAGCCCAAGGTGATAGGTGAGGGTGATTGTGGCGCAATTGGTGGAATGAAGATTGGCAGGGGAAACCGAATTACTCTGGGAAAACCTTCCCCAGCGTCACTTTGTCCACCACAAATTCCACTTGACCAGACCCGGGATTGAACCCTGGCCGCCGCGGTAGGAAGCCAGCGACTAACCGCTTGAGCTATGGCGCGGCCCTTTGCTTATAGCGTAAGTAAACTTGGTTGAAACAAGAGTTGAGCGTGGTGTTTCGTGTGCGATACCCCACTTGGAAGTCCAAAAATAATTTATGAATATAACATTAATTTAAATCTAACCGAAGAAGCTGTAATGACGTACACAGCTCACTGTAGGATCAGGCTTCTATACTGAGCGATCATTTTAGAGTTTCTCGCATATTGCTGAGCTGTGTACTTTTCCGCCTGAACGGCCGAACGATTTGGACGAAGCTTTCAGGAAATTACACTGTATATACGTATCTTATTATTTACACATGCTAATGTAACATTCGGTCGATCACAGTGGCAGTGCGGTATAAGGCGCGAACTGTCTTCGCTCTTTCGAACGGTGGGATCGTGGGTTCGAATCCTACTCAAGGCATGGATGTCTGTGTGTGCGTTTATTCTGCGTTTGTGCAGGTAGCAGCCTTGCGTCAGGCTGATCTCCCGTCCAAAGATTCCTATCGGCTGCGTAAGGATTATGAAACTGAAAAATAGGCCAAGGTCCAACAAAAGGATTAGAGAGCCATAGATAAATAGATAGTGCATATACCAAAGAACCATCGTTGTGAGAACCTCAAATCCTAGAGAAATATCTCCATCTGTCATTTAATTTCCTTTTAACTACTCCCTACCATCATTATTATTTCCAACCGTCGAAATAGGCCGATAATACAGCCAGATGTAATGCCCACCGAATGAAAGACGACTTCTACTGGCTAGGTGAGGGATCACCAGCCTTCTATCTAATGGTACCAGGGGCCCTTACCCTAGGAGTAAAGCGTTCGGGGCGTGAAGCTGACTACTCAATTCGAGTAAGTGCCGTGGTCAAGAATAGTGGACTTATACACCACTTCCCAGACGTCTTCATGGCACAGTGCTTAATTAGTTAAGCACAGATACTTACTTACCTGCTTTTTACAGTGAGAGATTATTGTTACAGAAGAAGTTTCAGATTAAAATAGAAAAAGATATAGGATCCAGGAAGCTACAGGCCTATTGTGAAACAAATAAGAGTAGGAAGAAAACAGTCTTCTGGTATGTGGCGCCGTGTAGAAATTGTGTTAACCGATGTTTCGAAGGAACGTATCGCCTCCATCTTCAGGATAGAAGACAAGAAAAAATCCGCAAGCCACACTCCTTCTCTCCTTCTCTTATATAGCTGTGTTTACTCGACTGGATTCAGTCTGTTGCACCTGCTCTGCTGGTTCGCTCGCGGATTTCTTCTTGTCTTCTACCCTGAAGATGGAGGCGATACGTTCCTCCGAAACGTCGATTAAAGCAATTTCTACACGGCGACACATCGCAGAATACTGTTTTCTTCATAATCACTGCCGTGAAAACCTCAAATCTTAAAAATTACAGCAAGATTTTCTCTAGCTCAAGAGTAACTCTTCAACAAACTGGTGATGAGTGGTGAAAACAGGAACCTCGTTTACAGTCGGGTTTTATGTTGAAGTCCAACTCTCCATTGCTTTCCACGAGTATAAGCAAGGCACCGGATTAAAGCCCCCTCATCGTTGGGTTTTCAAGTATAATGACTTTTTAAATATGTTGCAAATAACCATTAGTCGTTTACCTCGTTAAATTGTCGTTTGTGAAGCTCCTCGTTATGGCAGATACTGCGTTATGTTTCAGACGAAAAACAGGGCTGATATAATGCATCGCAAGTGTACGGGTTCTTTCTACCCAGATTGAGCTACTTATAAAGTGCAATTTAGTATCCAACTCATTATCTAGAAAATTGCGAACCAAGTTAATAAACTGAATACAAGTTTAAATGTTCATTATATTAAAAATTATACATCGTTCCGGATTAATGACCAGCATTCCTGTTACGCGGTCCGGAGGTTCAGAATAAGAACCTCAGTTCCAAGGCTGACAGTAATAAGTGGTATTTCTCGCTTCTATTTCGTTAATTCAGAAAAAATGCTTGGATCTGAATTTACGTATAGTAATAGCCCATTTTATGCGAGAGATGCACCCCTAAAGCCCCACGCCCAAACCCAAGCTGGAGGACAACCCCTTGTCGGCTGTCCGTCATGCATATTCAATATATTCGCTGCTTCGCTTCCACGTGGAGGGTGTCTCCTCCATCCGCATCTTGAGCATGCGCCATGCCATGGCGACAAGAGACTCACCGAACATGGAATAAATTAGGTCTTATAAAATTGTTTAACTATAATTGAGAATTCTTATGGCAAAATCCATTTTCTGTTCGGACCAAGGTACTACATACCTTGAGTAGGCAACACCAGAGAAGTCCCATGTATAAAAAGTACTCGTATGTTGGAATTTATTACCGGCGTGTGAAGACCAGAAGTGTTTTGGAAATAGAATCTAGTAATATTCTAATGGCCGGTCACGGTAGCCGAGCGGTCTAAGGCATGTGCTGTCTTCGCTCTCTTGGAAACCGGGATCGTGGGTTCGAATCCCACTCAGGGCATGTATGTGTAGTTTGTGTGTGTGCGTTTTTCTGTGTTTGTGTACAGGTAGAGGCCTTGCGACGAGCTTATCACCCGCCCAAGGAGTCCTACCGAATGTGTAAGATCTAGAAAAACCGAAGTGAACGGAGAAGTTCATGAAGGTAGGCCTAGGCCCACTGGGGCTGTAGTGCCAAGGAAAAAAAATATTCTAATGATTGCACAATTCTGTACTTCAAATAACGGAAGTCGACTCACAGTCTTTCCAATAGTAGTTGGAGTATATAGTAAAACAAGTAAAACAAATTGTTCTAAAACACGCATATTCTAATCATTCAAAACTGAAACATTACAGTAACGAGTCTACTAATGTTTGTTATGTATAAAGCGAAATATTTTTAGTGACGCTATTACCGAGGATTTAACAACTCGATGGACCCTCATGAATTTTGGTGAAATTTCCTTAATTAGTGGTCTGTAAAGTATTCGGGCATTTGTTACACTTTAAGCACGATTTTGTGCGACTTTGAGCAACGAGCAGCAAACAAATTTCGTGTGTATGAATGTGAAATTAAAGACAATTTAAAAATAAACAAATACCGAGATTTGCGCTGAATTTGCTAGTGCTGAGTAATATGAGGATGCCTTTCTACAAATAAATTACAATGTACATGAAAATTACAGTTTAAAATATGTGCAACACTTTTCATTTTCATTATTTTAATCTGAATATGTTTCATAAAATAACTTTTTTTGTGTGACAATTTAGTGAGTGAAACGTTTACAATGAACATGATTTTAAGGCGCCAGTTTTATTATTATTTTATTATTATACCGGTTCCTAAGCGGTAATTATAAACAGTGGCCGTTGTTATGTAAGACGCGCAACATTCACGCAACAATAGAACTACGGGGTTATGAAATCCGTTTCTTAGTAACGGTTCTGTAAACACGTTACCGCGGACACGAATGTGCGCAACAACAGGACATCGAAGTTTTCTGTGTCGTCCGCGCCGCGACTGTTGCTATGCAACGGTGCCGTGAACACGCCTCCTCAACAATAGAGAGGTTGTGTTTCTGAATGGCCCATTCCGAGGATTTATCTTGAAGACAATTGTCGCTACAGTGCAGTTGAGGGTTCAGTTACGGAGCATTAACCAGCGGGCAACGGAAGCGTCTAGTGAAGACATTGCAGAGGAATTGCCTTTGTGGGAACTCTTACCATGTAAAGACTAGTGAAACCAGACTGAAAAAAACATAGTTTAGAGTGATCTGTAGTGTGGAAATGAGCAGTATTGTTATAGTTATTTGTAGTTACAACCTGTTAAGTGGTCAATAAATCCATTCACCAATCAAAACCCCGTCTACAGTCATTAATATACGTGACATTATTATGTTACGTACGTAACAACAATAGAACTGGTACATGTTCAAATTTTTTGACAATCTTAAATGGATTCTAGGTGAAGTTAAGTTCTTATATTAGAAGAATTATGTTAAATTGTTAATGTGGTAGTGTGTGACAGAGACAGGTGTTGAAATTGCTGCTACCAAGTCACGCTCTGATACTACAGCCCAGAAATTAAACATCACCATTACCGGAGCTGTAATTTGACGCTGTATTACCGAGATGGTTGGTGTAGCGGCAAAGCACTTGGCTCGTATTCTGAAAGTTTTCCGTTCGAATCTCGGCCTTGACTTCGGGTATCCTGACAGGTTTTCATGATGTTCTTCAGTACTTCCGGGCATGTACAACGATACTACATCAATTAGGACATAACCACTTCCTTTAAATCGTTTTAAATTCATTCTTTATCAATCATGCTGACGACGAATTCGTGAAATGAACAAAAAAAAAAAGAGATAAAAATTAAAAAGAACTCTATCCCCTCAATTTCAAAACTAATTTTTCTACGACCCATCTTGATATTTTTATTCATATCGTATTGTGTCTTACAAGTGGTCACTTTCCAAGAACATTTCCAACGATTATTCTGTTTTCCCTCTCTCAGAAATAGATCTCCAAATTTTACCGTCAGATACGTATTTTACTACCTTAACTATATACTATACTGCCTCCTTAATATCTCCATTTCCCCTTCATTTTATAACCCTTTGTTCCAAATACTTTCTAGAACAATAAGAATATTCTCTTTCGGGGTATAAAGCTGAGCAGTGTGGTGGAAAATTAACGACTTTCAGGGAAATATATTTCCTCCATCTTAAGGCTCGTAGAGAAAGGCAAACGAACGAGCAAGCAACAAACACGATTCACTGAAAATGGATGCAGTACGTTCCTCCGAAACAACCACAAAAACTTCCATCAAACTAATCGTTGTCACATCCCAAAGGACAGAACATTTCATAGTCGCCGTCATAAGAAACTCAGACCCAATTATTATTGAAGCACATTCTTTCAGCAAATTATATTTACATTCTTGTAACAAAGGATGAATGAAAGTAAGGAAATAAACAGCTGAAATATTCTCATGTATATATACAAATATTGTGATGTATAGACCCATTGCTAGGCAAGGACTCGGTAAAAACATTCCCGCGGGAGCCAAGGCGCTCAACAATAGGACGTCTAGTGTTAGGCAACGGATCAGTAAACACGCCTAAAACAATCTGGGGGTAATATATAATGGTGTTTTCTGCGGAGCCGGCCCCGAGGGTATATAACGGGTACAATAGGCCAGAAGTGGCCGTGGATCACCCGTGTGGAGGCGGGGTCGAATACCTCCACCGTGACCCTGCGAGTCGTAGGAGGCGACGAAAAGGGAAGTCTCAAATCTGAGACAGTAAAATACGGTCACGAATCCCAAGGCGACATTGTTGCACAGATATCACTGTTTCTTTTTTTGTATCTTGTTGCGCACCATATCGAAAAATTACAAGGCTTGGTTAGTACATACCGTATTTACGCATGTATAGGCCGCACATTTTTTGCCAAAAATTCAAGAGGAAAACTGGGGTGCGGCTTACATTCGAAATATTCGAAATCACACTTCATTAAAAAAAAATTATATTCACAATTAGTAATACAGAGTGTTCTACTCCTGAAATAATATTCCAAGAAAATTATTTTTTCTATAGTTTCTGTCTGAAAATTGTGCTGCGGCCTATACACGCGTAAATACGGTATCTTCCGTAATATTTACACCGTGAGCCATACTGCAGGTTGATGCTTTCGATTTGGATATCACACAAAACGAGGTTGTTTTCCACCACCATGGGTTTCACCAGAATTGTTCTAATGTTTCCTTTTGAAAGCCATTCATTCGTCTTCTGTATTTCTTGAGATGACCTACAGTGTTCGAAACCCCGAACTAATCTCAGATTATTTCATTGTGTACACGCGATCTCTGCACGAAAGCCAGTCAGCTGTTCGAACGGTCTTACTTGTTGATTTCGTTCCTTTCTTTCCAAAGTCAATGCATCTAATCGACCCTTCAGCACATGGGTTTTCTGTAGCTATGCGAAATCTAAATATAGATCCTCTCTGCTCGGCACACTTTTGCGAAAATATCTTGTAACCAATCCACTTCATTTTGTAAATACTGCTAACTTGTCTTTTCCAAGTCTGCCTTTTCGCATTACTGATAATTTGATGTTCTATATTGTTTAATTTTATGGCTATTATAATCTTTGTCCGTTGCCACAGAAACAAGCTCCAAGAATATCTCTCTCTAAAAAAAACAAACAAAACACACTCTGTAGCCTGTAGTCCGCAAGCGAATTATACCGCTTTGTCGGTGAAGTTAGTGCCAACTTTAGCGGGTAGAGGGTGTCATATGGTCAGTGCAACGGATCCCCACGGCCGTTATTCGCGGTTTTCTAGACCGGAGCCGCTATTTCCTTGAAATAGCTCCTCAATTATCCTCACGAGGCTGAGTGAACACCTTCCAGACCCACTATTTCTCTGAAAATCTGATAGCGCCGGGAATCGACCCTCTCTTTCTTTCTCTCTCTCTCTCTCTCTCTCTCTCTATATATATATATATAAATCTGCTCATATATACAATACATAATACACACAAACATAACTAACTCTACAGAGCTGAGCAGTTCTTGAGAAGCCACAAAAGAATTTCCAAGTATATTGTGGAACCCGAAGTTTCATTACCATGTATACAAGTAACTAATACTGGTCCTTATTCCAAGCCAGATTAATCAAATCCACATCTTTCCCACATATTTTTAAGATACATTTTAATAATATCTTCTGATATGTGCATAAGCCTTTCGAGATACTTCTCTCTATCACGTTCTAATCTGAACATTTTATGTATCTATTTTTATTTGTATTCTTGCTACATGTCTCGATTATCTCATTTTACTTGATTTTATTATCCTAGTAATAGTCTGTAAATAGTATGGAATATGAAGGTTCCCATCCTTCAGCATCTTCCGGCCTCCTATTGCGTCATCCGTCACACGTCCAAATTTTCTCGACTGTTATCAATCACTTCTTGCTTTAACGTGAGAGACAAAGCATTGCATTCATATAAAAGCGTAGGCAAATAATTTGTTTTGTGTGTTTCAGTATTTATGTTTTAAGATATCACAAGAACACACACAAACAATAAAATTTCCAGTTGTTTCGCATGGTTGCGTGATGTGGTCTAATGCTGTACTTTGAGCGTACATTATAAATTACGAGTGTTTTGAATACAAAGTCTTGAGGAAAATATATGGCTCACAGATTGATTGAATATGCTGATACTGCACCAGAAGGAACACGAAACATAATATTATTAGTGAAGTGAAATCCAGGACGTGTTGATATGCTGGACTGCAAATCTGACGTGGAGCTAGCAATAGCACGGGGGCACTTCTACAGAGAGGCCAAACAGTGCAGGCTTTATTGGATTGGGGGCTCTCACGGCGGTGGTTATGAAGGGTTTATCTTCTGGGGTACAAGGCCGTGTAATCCGTTGAAATTTAACATACGTTTCGAAACAACATGTCACCTCTATTCTCAGGGTCGAAGCTGGCTATGTTTGCCATCTGCTTTCAGGCTGGTATGTTGCTTGGCTTATTCTTCGATTCTGAAGTTGGAGGTGAAATGTTTCTCTGAAATGTCAGTTGACTTTCAAAATACTACACCGTGTTTTGTGCCAGAAGACAGAATTCATCACGAAAACGATGTATTTCACATCCTGTTCTCCTGGAGATGGAAATAGAAAATATTCAAATAGTAGTGAATTTGGTAAATTCCGACAATGGAAAAAATCAGAAATATTACTTTCAAGCAATGTATCATAGATTCATAGAATCATCTAAAAGGAAAGTAACTACTTTGAAGACGAAGTAGGAGACGACAGAAGAAAGATGAATCATCAGGACTATATGATATTGGGAATAAGGTGGACGGAATTGGTTTAGAATCGTGTCCAATTTTGGACGTAAGTATTAGTGGTAATGAACCCGGAATTGTTGTGACAGTAGAGCCATTGCAAAGTAACAGCTGTGTAAACAGGCGAGAGTACAACAGTTGCAACCGTCGTTGCTAGGGAGTAGCTCTGTGAACACGTTGTTTCCCCGGTAACGAGAGAACACGCAATAATGGAAGAGACGTTTTCTGTGCGGTCCGTGCCGGGGCTGTATAACGAGGACTAGTAGTTCAGTTGTTGAATCAGGTGAGAGTTCCAGTTGTGAGAAGTGCGAAGCTGGTAACTTAGGCAGGAGACAATTCGGGAACCTAGGGAAAGAGAAACGTCAGCCGTTGAAGCCGCTATCAGACAATGGCTAGTGAGGACCGAGAAGACTTTATGTGTGTTGTAGTTAAAGTAATCTTTCGAGTGTGTAACTCAGTGAGACTGTCGTAGTTACTTGTAGTTACGTTCTGTAAGTGTTCAATAGATAAGATTACTAATCCAAATCCCGTCTATAGTCACTCACGTGACATCATTTTGTTGTCACGCATTATGTTCTTGACATAGTGGTAAGACGGTTCTACCTGCAACAGTTTTTGTACTCCTAAAAATTTCGCCGTCAGTATGTAGAGGAACTACAAGTGTTTTGCAGGGAGCGTTCCAAATGTTTAGGCCCCAATATCTTCTAACTTCTTATAAAACTAGAAGAGCAAAACTTCCTTCTTTTTTCATTACATCCTGGTGATTTTTTTTCCTTGGCACTACAGCCCCAGTAAGCCTAGGCCTACCTCCATGAACTTCTCCGTTCACTTCGGTCTTTCTAGATCTTACACATACGGCAGGACTCCTTGGGCGGCCGATCAGCTCGTCGCAAGGCCTCTACCTGTACACAAACACAGAAAAACGCACACAAACATCCATGTCCTGAGTTGGATTCGAACCCACGATCCCGGCTTCAGAGCGAGCGAAGACAGTGCAAGCCTTAGACCGCTCGGCTACCGTGACCGGCTACATCCTGATGATTACATAAATATAATCTGTCATACAAAAAGATAAAGTTATCCCTGTACTATCCCAGAGCCAGTCTGAGCGCTTCATTTTTTCATATGAACCGAAATTTCTACATCTATATTACATGCACCAATAACTAAAAAGAGCAGTGTTCATAGAAACACATTTCGTCGGAATAGCCAACCGTGAATACATGGATGAAGAGCGTCAGGCTCAGCATCTGTGTCAGTGACGAGACAAAAACCTTTCGACGTGTTGCACGGCTTGCGGCCATCCGTAAGCGTCGAGCTGTTTACTACGCTGACAGGGAAATCAGCCTTGTCAGACAAGATTCCGGAAGGATGTCAGAGAGCGGATGATGAGGTTAAATTCCGGCTCCATCATCTTTCTACTTTTCTCTTTTATGGCGTCAACAAGGACCATCGTTTTATTACCTTCAGAATAATCTGTTGTGACACAACACAAAACAGTCTTCACTTCTGTTCCTGAAAGGAAGCATGAAAGTTAGATCTTCTAGTGTATAAAACATAAGATAATTTACCGGTATGGCTGAAAGATTTGATATTGTCACGTGTATCAGTGACTAAAGAGGGGGTTCGGATTGGAAAACTTAGCTTTATAAAGAGTATAGCCTAACATAACGATTCGGTCTGCAAGTAAATCATTTTCAGTTGGGATATTAACATCTTTCTTTTCTACATATAAAGTTTTGTAATGATGAGTGAAAGCTTTGAAATTAAGAAATTTAGGGTTACCATAGCAACGAACTGTGGAGCGTTCACATACATTGCATCAAAGTAAGTTATGTAGCAGGCCGCGCCATAGCTCAAGCGGTTAGTCGCTGGCTTTCCACCGCGGCGGCCCGGGTTCGATTCTGGGGCTGGTCAAGTGGGATTTGTGGTAGACAATGTGGCGCTGGGGCGGGTTTTCTCCGAGTAATTCTGTTTCCCCTGCCAATCTTCATTCCACCAAATTCTCCACCATCATAATCACCAGGGGCAGGCTACAATAGGCCAATCAGTGGCCGCCGTGCCGAGTGGACCCAGTTGGACTCCACCCCCCACTAAGCGAAAAAATTATGTAGTAGGTCACAAACGAGCTAGCACCTTTTGTTTTAATACCGACAAGTTTTCTTTAGAATCAGTAAACTGTAACAAACAGGATTCCTGTATCAATATTTTCAGTTTAAATACAATTCAAAGGGGTGAATTTTAATAAACTCTATCCGCATATATTATTTATTTTTTATTGCTAGTGGGGTGGAACGAAGTCCCTTGTACTGCGGCCACTTCTGGCCTATTGTACCAGCCCCAGATGATAGGTGAGGGTGATTGTGGAGCAGTTGGTGGAATGAAGATTGGCAGGGGAAACCGAAGTACTCGGAGAAAACCTGCCTCAGCACCACTTTGTCCATCACAAATCCCACTTGACGAGAGCCGGGATCGAACGCAGGCCGCCGCGGTGGGAAAACAGCGACGAACCGCTTGAGCTATGGCGCGGACCTATCCGAATGTAATTTCTGTTTACATCAAGCATGTTCAGAAAAAGTACAAGAAGCTCTCGGAAGAACAAATCGCCTACTTTCCTCTGATATAACTCGGACTGCACAGAAAACGACGCGCCCAACAATTGTTCTATTATTTCGTGTGTATTAATTGCAGCGGGAAAGTGTTTTTGTTATTATTTATTTTAACTGCAAAGGGCTTTTTACCGGTGGCAATGGTCTACAATAAGACACAACACACGTCATACAAAATAACAAATCACGCTCAAACAAAACACAGCATATAAACCTATACAAAAAATAAACGACACACAACATACAATGAATACAATGCAAATATCCAACTACCACAAATACAATTACAACTACAAATATATGAAACAACTAAAATTATACAATTACCGAGACGTAGGGGAGGTGGCATAAATATACAGGCACACAGATAGCAGGGTGATCTCATAAGCCTGTTCTTATTTCTTCAAAAGTATGCTAAATATACTCTTTACTGTGTAGGCACCTCGATGTTAACCTATGGTAGAAAACAAACGGGAGTATATTACACGTGACCTGAAACTCCAGTGGGAAATTTGTCTCAGTAGGCGGCCTGCGTACAATAACATCTGAACTTATTTTAATTCCTTCGTGAAGACTGTTCAGATCTTCGTCACTCATATGGTTGACGTTATTGCTCTCTGGGCATAGAACTGTTTAATGGAATGTGTATAACAATTTACAGAGGGTGAGGAGTGTTTCCTAACATTTTCTTAATTAGTGATGGAATGCCAGTAAGTCCTTTCAGAACAGCAACAATATTGTAGGCTACATACGAGCGTATCATATGGACCTCTATTCTCATAAACTTCTAAAAGTCCTCGAAATTTATGTGAGTGTTTGTGTTTCTTCTAACAAGGTAAGGTTTTCTCTGGAACTACATAGCCTATAAAAGACAAGATTTCTGAATTAATATTTTCGGTTAGCTTTGATTTAAACGCAACCTTCTGTAATATTATATAAATATATTATGTAGCCTAGCTTCTTCTCGTAAGAAGTACAGTACAAAGTACCCAGCAGAATAACGATTATGTCTGTAAGTCATATGAAATATGAACATTAATGCCACGTAAGTGTTTTACGAACAACTCATGAAAGCAGCACTCGAATAAAATGCTACGGCACCCAGTAACTGTGAAATATAAACGGAATGGGGAAAGTTCCAATAATTGTAACCACATGTCAGTTTTACTGCTATTGAAAATGTTGTTAAATAAAAAGGTAAGGAGTAAAGCCATCCCTGTAACAGGTCTTGAAGGTCCATACAGTTGAGAGACGTTGAGGCTCCCACATTTTCTCTAGACAGTCGGTTCACATATGGCGCTAAGGTTATCTGCTTTACGCGCCGGCCGACCTTAACCCCCCAGGAAGATTCTTGGTACTCACTTCTGTTAGAGGCTGAGTCGACACCAGGGCCATAGTACGGCTGCAAGGATTAGGTAATCTGAAAATGTACACACCATCGGGGCTCGAACCCGCAGCCTTCCGGCTCGTAGCATAGTGCCTCAACGAACTACGCTACCGTGTGCCCATACGTTTTTAAATAAACGACTAATTAATGCTATGTAGTTCAGAGAGACCGACGTTTCGAAGAAACATACCACCCCCATCTCTAGAAACTAAGCAAGGAACAAGCAGTAGCATACGGCAAGCTGAGCGAAACAAGCACGGAAATTCAGGCCTGACATAGGCTAATCCGTGCCTGAAGGCAATTCTGAGAGAGCGAACGGAAGACTATTTCCATAATTCTATGTAATTTTGATGGGGTGGCAGTTAAAATAACTATTCTAGTTAAATCACCACAAACTATTCTATTAAACAATTAACCAACAAACTCGTCAGAAATAACTTAAGGATAATTTAGGTTAAAAATAACAGAATAGAGGACAAAACAGTTAATTAATTTGGATCACATGATTTGAGCCGTCGCATATACAAATCCGAGTTATTTCGAACTAGCACTGTCAACTGTTATTGTGTCATTACTGGAGATGAAGGGACGGTAAAACAATGCCCACTCTGTCGCAGAGTGTGACAAAAAATGTTCATGTACCACAAACGTACAGATTATGACCCAGATCTCGTTTCGAACATTAAACGGTTATTTGTAACTCGTGTGTCCCGTTTCATTGATACGTTAATGACAATACGTCCATGCTGCACTTTGGGACGTGTAACGAGTGATTTTGGAATATGAGATGGTGTTATATGTTAAGTTCAGAATTGTTGATATAAAATACATCACTGAATTTCTCTCAAGGGTATATTCTTTCATACAAATAGTAAGATAAAAGGGTAATTTGGTTCCAGTGTCTTAAGATCAACACTAAAAAAGTATGTAGCAGAGAAGGTAGAAAGTCCCTCAAAATTAATCTTGGAAGTAGATGTAAGAAAGTGGTCAGCTTCAGGATCTAACTGCTTCACCCCAGGGTAAAGAACCCCAATACGTACTGGATAGAAAGCCGGTTGAATCCAACAGCCGGTCTGGAAGCGGCTGAGTAGAAGCATTGTTTCAGAAACGGAAATACACGCATATTGTAGTGAAGTGTCATGTACAAAAGCTGCAGAGGACTTTCTCCCGAGGCGGAAATGCTTGTTGAACGCGGAAGTTAGAACCAATTTCCACATCATTATATTCCTTCAAGCTTTGTTTATATGGGATTATATACTAGCTTACGGAAATCGGTTTCGTCAAATTGAATTGGATTGAACTGGCTCGTCATATGTCTAATAGCGGAATATTTTTGTATTAATGATATTGTATTAGTTTTACTTTTTTTTTCCCTCTGGCGCCACAGCCCCAATTTGGGCCTAGGCCTACCTCCATGAAACTTTCCGTTTCACTTCGGTTTACTAGATCTTACACATACGGTAGGACTCCTTGGGCGAGTGATCAGCTCGTCGCAAGGCCTCTACCTGTAGACAAACACAGAAAAACGCACACAAACATCCATGTCCAGAGTGGGATTCGAACACACGATCCCGGCTTCCGAGCGAGCGAAGACAGTGCATGCCTTAGACCGCTGGGCTACCGTGACCGGCGATCTTGTATTGGTTGCTTGGACGTAATTCTGAGCTATCAATCCACAATAAGCTTACATTATACAAACAAATTCTACGTCCAGTTTGGAGTTACGGTATCCAGCTCTGGGGCTGCTCCAGTGAATCCAGTATTCAAGTGATTCAACGCTATCAGAACAAAGTGCTAAAGTGTATTGTCAACGCACCATGGTACTTTAACCAGTCTTTAATTAATAAATAAAAAAAAATGACATATAACGTTGATACTTAATATAGGGTAATCTGTTTACTTAGACGGTCACGGTAGCCGAGCGGTCTAAGGCAACGGAATGTTCACAACATTCTTATAAACATAGATCAAAAGAACTGGAATATGTAAGTACTCTTAGTGAAATATCGAGTATGAAAGAAGCATGAGAATAAAAGATTACCTGATTTTTAAACGTTGGAAAAAGAAGATTTTTGTTAACAGGAGAATGACAGTACCTATATTAATTAAGGTTTTCTATTAATTTCATGTTTTCATATTGTGGAAAAGTATGATTTGAATTTCTGTGGTAGATCTTTAGAAATCTGAAAGCAATCAAATTTGGATTGCGGGTGAAAAATTAGAATGAGAGAGAGAGAGAGAGAATTTCTTACCTGTAATGTTCTCGAAACTATTGTTATTTGCATTAGAGTGGTTATGGTGTGCTACTGTATAAAATAGAGAAAACGTAACCTCTGTTAGAAGAAGAAACTCTAATTATTGTAATGCAGTCTGATAAACACGTGGCGTTCTCAAACCCACACATGATAATTTGAAATATACAAGATTACTGAATAAATTATAGGAAATACTGTTTTGAATTACCAAGAGATTATACTGTACTGATCTAGGCCTATATTGACGCGATATATATTTTTAACCAGGGGATATTCTAGAACATTTTATAATAATTTAAAATCCGGCAATCTGTCGGAGTAATGAAACAATTTGCAATTATCCAATGTATATCACGAAGCGTGTAGTTATCCCTATGGCTTCCCTTTATCCATTGATGGAACTGTCACTTGCTCTGCAGTAATTAATCCATAGCATGTGATTCAGCGTTCATGCAGGAAGAAACAGACGCTATAAGAGGGTAACAAACCCGCAGGCTATGTAGAGTCGCTACCGCTGCTGCTCTCAGTGTAGATTAATATGATTGACACTGGACCAGTATTCGTGATTTCAGCATCAAAAGGATTCATTATCGTTACATTATTAGAACCAATAGCAACAGATATGAGCCGATCGCTACTGTAGAATATTGTAACAGAGTATGACCATCTGCTAGGCAATGCTTCGCTAAGCACATGCCCGTGGTAACGCAGGCAGCAAAAGAACCTCGGTTGCTTAGTAGCACGGTTTAGAGACAACAAATATTTTACACGGAAACGCGCAAGCGACAAAATATTCCATGGATAGGAGCTAGACTATATAAGGAGCCGTGCAGACTTCAAGAATTCATTCAATCCCGTGTGGAAGCGGGGGCGAATACCTCCACCGGAGCCTTCCGAGTCGTAGAAGGCGACAAAATGGCAAGTCTCGAATCTGAAACCGTAAAATATGCTCGTGACGGCGCTGGTGAGGGCCAGCAGCGATTGTAAACGATAGATCCTTCCTCTCATGAGAGAGATCTTCCTATATCAACAAAGCTGTAACTGTCTGACAGTAATAAAAATCTGGTCGTAACCCCCAGAGGGGTGCTTTATTCCAAGACAGACTTGCCGACTGACTGTCGGTCGTAACATAAAACACAGACACAGACTCAAGAATTCATTCGTCAGCAAGACGTCACTCCAAGGCAGTTCAAGGTGTGAGCAGATTAGACGCTTGTGGTCCAGTAGGGACTGGAGTGAGTCGTAGGCAGTCACTGATTGGGAGCTGCCATAATTGATTGCAATTGTAAAGAAGTACCAATAAATCCAAATACCCAATCCAGAATCCGATATTATTTGTCACGTCAACCCCTCATACGTCACAATATCATACCACATGACTGAAAATTCTTCCAGATTAAATCGGCAGTAAGATGGCGAAGCATTTGTGTCACTGAGCCAGAGACGCTTAAGTTACAATAACTAGCTAGATATGTTGTATCTGGCATCACTCAATCGCTCATGGAGCTGGGCCCTTCTTGAGAAGCCTCTATTGTGCAGCTACTCAAGATCTTCCCAGCATTCTACCGAAACCAATGACTCATTACCGTGTTCAAAACGGCCCTCCACTGGTCCCAATCCTGAGCCATTTCGATCCAGTGTTACCATGCCATTTTATCTCTCTAAGATTAATTTTAATATTATCGCCCCACCTACGTCTTTGTCTGCCTAATGGGCTCTTTCCTTCTGGCTTTCCCATCAATATCCTATATGCACTCCTCTTCTCCATATTCGTGCTCCATGTCCTGCCCATCTCATCCTCCTTGACATCATCATTATATTCATACCTGGAGAAGAGTACAAGTTATGAAGCTCTTCATTACGCAGTTTTCTCCAACCTCCCCTAAATTCATCTCTCTTCGATCCAAAATATTCTTCAGCAACATGTTCTCAAACACCCTCAGTCTATGCTCCTCCCTTAATGTCAGAGACCAAGTTTCACACACATACAGAGCCACAGGAAAAATCATAATTTTGTATATTCTAATTTTTATGTTTTTGGACAGCAGATAAGGAGACAAAAGGCTCTGGACCTAATGGTAGCAAGCATTACCCGAGTTCAATCTCCTCTTAATTTCCTCCTGAATCAGGTTTTGATTTGTAATCGTCGTTCCCAAATATCTGAACTGTGCCACATTTTCAAAACATCTGTTTCCTATCTTTATGTCAAGATTTTGCCCTATGTTTTGGTGACGAGACAGCAACATATACTTAGTTTTCTCTGTGTTTACTTCTATACCAACCTCTTTACTTGCGTCAATTAAAGTTTGTGTGCTTTACAAAGTTAATAGAAAGTCCGTCCAGTGTAACAATTTGTAGGTCACTTCTTTATCACTTCTGCCTTACATGTTTCGGTTTAATATAACCATCATCAGAGGCACATAGTACAATCATGAAAAGAAGTGACCTACAAATTGTTACACTGGACGGACTTTCTATTAACTTTGTGATTGATAGTGTAACGGACCAAAAATTAAACAATTCAAAAATTTGTGTGCTTTTCTTTATGGTCTCTACATTATCAACCAGTAGATTCACATCATTGGCGTAGACCAACAACTGATATGTCCCATTTAATTTCAGTCCCACCTGGTTTTAATGGACTTCCCTAACGGCATATTCTAAAGCAGTATATGACGCATCAGATCATGAAAATGAAGACAAATCCTGCCTTGTTTATATATTCACGTATTTTAACGTTTGTGCTCTGAAAGTTACATAAACACAACACTAACAACCTGTACAGTTTGTCAGAGCAGTTCACTTTAAAATTTGGTGGAAATTATTTTCAGAACGTAATGTAAGAATAAAATTAAATTCGAGTGATCATCTTACTATTAGTGGCTAGAAATTAAAATTGTAAAGTTAGAGTAAATTTGTTCTTCTGCTTAATACTTAATTAATTAAGCAATATGCCAACAACACATACGAGGAAGTGGACTTATAACTCCACTATTCTTGACCTCGGCACTAGGTGAAAGTGAGCTCTGAACTTCACCCTCGAGCAGCTCTACTCCCGGGAAAAGAGTTCCCGGTACCCCTTGTATTTGAGGTTGTATGGAGTAGAGAAAAATTTCTTGCCCCTGCCGGGAATAGAACCCCGGTCGTCCAGCCCACAGCCCGTCGCTATACCGGGTAAACCCGGCTTCGGGAATTAAAATTAATGGTTCTAATTTTCATTTTAATTAAAATATCCAAAGTTAAAGCGAATGAAAGATAAATTTATTGAAATAAACTGAAATTTTTTTTCGATTAAGTCGATATTATCGAAACACAGTTTAAAAACTTGGCAAAGATGAGAGCGTGTCAAATTAGATACCTTCTCGACTAATGTCGAAAATTTAATGTAATTTATAGATACATTTTATTAAGGGTTCAAAAATTCTAACATATATGACAATAAATTTGTCTATGGCGAAGTTACTACATTCAAACAGACAGACGGACAAAACGGAACTTCATGTGTGTTTGCAAACTGAAGTGATATATATTTATTATTCGTTAAGAAGAAATGAAGTAAAAAATTTTGTCAGTTCTGCCTCATGTCAAAAGTTTGTATATCTACCTATTCTTTTCTCTTTCGAACGAAATTACAGGCTTAAATCTAGTAATGAACATTACAGGAGTGGTACCTAGAACTTACTTACAACATAACATCTCGTTCTCACTAAGGTTTTATTTTTTTCGAATTATGTCCTTCGCAATGAATTTTGACGTAAGACCTTCTTACCGAACATCTAAACTGGTTGTACTGTGTAGGCACCTAAGGTGATGTGATTAAAGACAATAACATTGTATTTCGGAAAATGCAAGAATAATTATTAAAACTGGATGACTGTCAGACGCTCGGATGTGATTTATATTTGCACATGTGTGTCGGTACCGCAGGAAGCTATGTTGTCGATTGGCAAATTTTCGTCTAGAGAAGTCTCTCCATACTCCAATTCATCTTCATTTATCACTGTACTGGAACAGAGATCACGATGCATCTAACTCGGTGGCCTTACAACTGAGAACTAAGCGTGATCCTGAAACGCGAATACAAATGCGCTTTTACCTTCGACCCGTACTGAAACAACAAGCAACAGAAAAAATATGTTACCAAGGAGAGCATCTTATTCTGTCTGATCAACTTCAGTGTCACTTTCCTATACATAACAGAATAACAACAAAAGGCATTATATAAGCCATTAGGCTTATGTAATTTATATATACACGTATATATAAAACAATCGAACATCCGTCTATCTGTCCGCCAGTCGCGCCTCCATTTTTAGATATTTTCCTGCGGAGAAAAAGAGGGTACGACAATCACTCACTTATGGTGCAGCGCCCTTCTTGAGAAGCCGCAAATTGTGCAGCTACTCAAAAATTTCCAAGCATTTTACGGAACCTGAAATTTCATTACCGTGTTCATAAGAGTCCTCCACCGTAACGTGAATGGCCAGAACGTTGCTAAGTAACGTCCGCAACATACAGGTATGCAACAATAGAAGTACGGCGTTTCCTATGCGGTCCGCTCCTCGACTGTTTTTATGCAAAGTTGCGGAAAACACTCCTCTACAACAATAGAGGTGTTTTCTGTGTGGTCGGTGCGAAGGCCATGTAAAACAGTTAGTGGAGGCGGGGTCGAGTACCTCCACCGTGACCCTGCGAGTCGTAGGAGGCGACGAAAAGGGAAGTCTCAAATCTGAGACAGTAAAATTTGGTCGCGAGTCCCAAGGGACTCGGACCCGAGAAAGACCGCGCTGGCAAGGCCCAGCAGCATATGCAAAAGACAGACCCGTCCTCTCATCAGAGAGGGCGCCCAACAAAAATAATACCGTAACTGTCAAAGAGTAATAATTAATATCTGGTCATGAGCCCCGGATGGGGCTCGACACCAAGACTTACTGACTGACTGACTGACCGTCAGTCGCAATGTGACTTTGACTTTGAACAGATTTCAGTTTTTAAGTGAAATTGATAAAGCGGGGAGTCCAGAGGATTCAGCAGTTGAGAATGCAAGGACGAGAGTGGGGCCTGCGATTTGAAGAGTTTCATTGTGTGTAAAACTTGGAGTGATTTTAATCGCTAGTTCCTGTGCTTTAATGGCCTTACCAAGAGGCGACTGGTGTATGTGTAACAGTGAATTATAAAGTGTGCGTAAATCAGCGATGGCGCTGTAATTTGAGTGTGATTAAAAGAGAGTGTAACCAAAGTGCTAATAAATCCAATCATCCGAACTAGAACACGTCATTTTCGTCGCGCGTACTACCCTACACGTAAAATTATTAATGTATTTTATAGTAGACACGAAAAAATGTGCCGATTACAGTGGCCGCGCAGTCTACAGTTTCGGCCACACAGAGCGCTACGTACGCGACGCACGCTGCGTACGCTACGTTCGCTATACGAACAGAAAAATATCTCCCGTTATTGCCAATGTGACTGGCCACACAGACTTCCGTACGCTACGTACGCTATGTTCCCTATGTTAGCTGCGTCGCAGAGTGTACACAGCGTACGTAGCTTACGTAGCGAACATAGCGTAGCGCTCTGTGTGGCCGAACCTTTAGGCATCAACTGTTTTCGTCCGCTCAAACACTGGGAAGGTGGCCTCGAATCCCACTGAAGACATGGATGTCTGTTAGCGTTTATTCTGTTTGTGCTGTCCTGTGTGCAGGTAGTGGCCTGGCTACGGGCTGTTGCCTCTCCAAGGAATCATATCGACTGTATAAAAGACCAAGAAACTGAAAAGCGGCCAAGGCCCAAGATAAGGCTGTAGAGCCATAAATAAATAAATAAATATATAGATAGATAGATAGATAGATAGATAGATAGATAGATAGATAGATAGATAGAAGCTAAAGTTGAAGTTGTTCCTATGCTTAAATAATTATACAAATATCTTTATTGGAATCCGTCGCAAATGCTGTGTTGTTTCACAACAGTAGATGACGGATTAAGTTCAGGAACTCCTTAATCGCATCGATATGATCCTTGAGAACTGATAAATTATAAAGAACGCTGTTTCTTGGATGTGGCGCCGTGTATATATTGTGTAAATCGACGTTTCGGATGAATGTGTCGCTTGCTGCACCCACCTGATCACGCTGGACTCTCGTTCGCGGATTTTTATACCCCGAAGATGGAGATGATACATTCCTCCGAAACGTCGGTTTACATAATATCTACACGGCGCCACATCCCAGAAGACGGCATTCTTCATTGTCATCGACGTGAAAACCTCAAACATTACATGATAAATAATAATTCATTTCCACGTAACTCAGCCCATGCTAAATGTAGTTCTTGAGGCTATATTCAGGTTCTCACGGTCTTGTCGCTTGCAGATTTCTTACACTTTTTCTTCTACCCTGAAGATGGAGGCGATACGTTCCTCCGAAACGTCGGATAACACCACATATACACGGTGCCAAATCCCAGAAGACTGCTTTCATCATATTATTTAGTTTACATTATAACAACTAACCAACTAACTAACCGAGCCCTTCTTGAGAAGCCACCAGTTGCGCAGCTACTCAAGAATTTCCCAAATTTTACGGAACCCGACACACTCTTACGATTTCGAGTTTGTCATTAGACGGGGTTTGAAGTGGTGACTCAATTTATTCACCACTTATACACTCACGACTCATAACTACACTTTACAGATCATAGACACACTCAAACTTGTGTCCTCAGTATATTACAGTCTTCACTAGCTGTTTCCTGGCAACTGATTTTAACACACAGACTATAAGTCTCAATGAATTACACACTCCAACGTCATAGATAAAATATTTTCTTCACAGCCTCCCGTACAGAACTGAACTGAACTGACTTTGTCCATTGCTTGTAACATCTCAGCACGGACCACATAGAAAATACCGTTCTTCTATTGTTGCGATCGTGTCCGTTGTCGCGGGAATATGTTTACCGGCTCGTTGCCCAGAAACGACCGCGGCGCAGGTGACAGAAAACACCGTTCTTCTATTGTTCTGTGCGTTACCTAGTAACGACAGCTGTTCAGAGACACCGTTTAGTAACGGCTCTATATGCCACAATATATTATATGTAATTATAATTCAACTACTGATCGAAGAGGAATGAAAATGGAGTCCATTTAGGGCAAGTCATAATGAAGATAAACTTAAGATATATGAAAAACAACCAGGTAAAAAATGGCTTTAGTTTTATTCAGTCGCAATTGTAGATATAGAGCGAATAATGAAGCCTTTTCGATTTTATATTCAGATACAGCACGTAATTGCTGAGCCTGGATAGCGTATCGGTATAGGGAATGGCTACGAGATGGACGGCCGAGAGATTGGACTTCGAGTTCCGGGAAGGGCAGGATTTTTTCAAGTTGTCCTGATCGACTCTGGGGCCTACTTAACCCTCTTATCCAATGGAAACCGGGGGCTTTTTCACCGGTGGTATAGCATCCGGAGCATGAAGCTTACCAGTCCACTGAAGTTAGCGTCGTGTTCAAGAATACGTGAATATTCGCCCCTCCACGCGTCTTCATGGGGACGTACTCAATTAGTTAAGCATAGGGACAATTTTACCTTTACCTATAATTCATTTAATTATTAATAATTTTAAACATTATGCAATTAAAGTTCAGCAATATTTTTCAGTGCCGGTCACGGTAGCCGAGCGGTCTAAGGCATGCACTGTCTTCGCTCGCTCGGAAGCCGGGATCGTGGGTTCGAATCCCACTCAGGTCATTGATGTTTGTGTGCATTTTTCTGTGTTTGTGTACAGGTAGAGGCCTTGCGACGAGCTGATCACCTGCCCAAGGAGTCCTACCATATGTGTAAGATCTAGAAAAACCGAAGTGAACGGAGAAGTTCATGGAGGTAGGCCTAGGCCCACTGGGGCTGTAGTGCCAAGAAAAAAAATATTTTTCAGTACGAAATGAGCTGTAGAAATGAAGACATTAAACACAGTAAAATGGGAACGTATATTTTAGAATCCAGAATACAATGACCTTCATTGATAGGGCGGTAAATTCTCTTATCATTAGCCATAACGAGAGCATGCAAGCGTGGGAATTGCAAGAGAAGATAAATATTGACTACATAAAACCTATAAAACTGCAACACAATTTCAAACAAATGCGTGACTTTAAAACATTTAAAGATGCGTTAACATCAATAACAGCCGCATAGGTAAACGTGGTCTTCTTTCTACTAGCCTTGTTCATGCTTCCGCCCAGTTATTCATCTAAACAAGAAGAGAATTATCCCTACTAGCAGCTGCTCTGATTCTCTTGAATGCCGCAGCACAGCGCCACCTGCTATTGGCTATTATCCGTATCCACAAGGCCGGCAGTGTGCTGGTACCCAACACGCGATATCAATTAAACATCAATACCTAACAACACACTTTTATTGCCTGTCTAAAGGTTAGTTTCGAAAGCCTCGGGCTGAATAACTTACGGGTTTTAGCTGGCAGATCAACCATGTGCGATCTGAAATAGTTAACGGTAATTAATCAGTGTAAAATGAAGAAAAATTGCAAGTTCATTGCTAGAAATTCCTCGATAAGTGATTGCTCGTTTTTGTAACGGCGCTTTCTCAACTGAATACGTTATATACCACCAAGTGACACTTTCTGGTATTTGCCTGGGGAAAGTTGGAAAGAACAAAATCAGAATAGGCGGTTGCCAGGCGGAGAATCGAACACGGGACCTCTCAAGGATGAATGACGTTTGGTAACCTTTACACAGTTTTATACTTGTTAATGTAAAAGGTAAAGTTGCCCCTGTGGTTAATTAATTAATCACTATACCATGAAGACAAATTGGGAGAGGAGATACAACCCCAACAATTTTTACCACGTCATTAGATGGAGGTGAGTGATTAGCTTCACGCCCCGGTCGCTTTACCCCTAAGGAAACAATCCCCGATACCCATTGGATAGGAGGCTTGGCTGGTCCCAGTGACAGTCTGGAAGCTGTGAAGTAAAGAAAAATTTCTTGTCCCTAACGGGAATTAAACCTCGGCCATCCAGCTTATCGCTATACCGACTGAGGTATCCCGCTTCCAACTTTTACACCGATTTTTTTTTTATTTTCTGTGGCGCTACAGCCCCAATTTGGGCCTAGGCTTACCTCCATGAAACTCTCCGTTTCACTTCGGTTTGCTAGATCTTACACATGCGGTAAGACTCCTTGGGCGAGTGATCAGCTCGTCGCAAGGCCTCTACCTGTAGACAAACACAGAAAAACGCACACAAACATCCATGCCCTGAGTGGGATTCGAACCCACGATCCCGGCTTCCGAGCGAGTGAAGACAGTGCATGCCTTAGACCGCTCGGCTACCGTGACCGGCAACCTTTACACCGACAGCCATTGCTATTTCGTTGGTAGCAAAATGATTTTTATAAGGTATCTTTTTTTTATTGCTAGTGGGATGGAACTAAGTACCTTGTACTGAGGCCACTTCTTGCCTATTGTACCAGCCCCAGATGATAGGTGAGCGTGATTGTGGAGCAATTGGTGGAATGGAGATTGGCAGAGGAAACCGAAGTACTCGGAGCAAACCTACCCCAGCGCCACTTTGTCCACCACAAATCCCACTTGACCAGACCCGGGATCGAACCCGGGCCACCGTGGTGGGAAGCTAGCGACTAACCGCTTGAGCTATGGCGCGGCCCATAAGGTATCCTAATGCCGATCACAGTGGACGCGCGGTCTAAGACATGAACCGTCTTCGCCCTCCCGAAAACTANTAATAATAATAATAATAATAATAATAATAATAATAATAATAATAATAATAATAAAAAGAATCTTAATAGTATGCGTCTAGGGAGGCCGTTGTTCAGACGATGCTCTTCCGAGTTGTGACAACATGTAGCCTTTCAGGTAAATATCGACGTTTCGAAGGAACATGATGTTTATATTTTCAGTGTCCAAACGTGTAGGGTATTTCTACATTCCTTCCAAGCTTGAAGGATAACAATATTGTGACCCTGAGAAAAATTCCCTCTTTTGTCACAATTCCGTTTCTCTCGCATGACGAAGAGCGTATTGTAGCCCAAAAAAGACCGATTTCCTGTTCTCCATTCCCATTGGCCCGGACCAGGCTCCATCTCTCTCCCATTTTGTGAGTTTGAGTGGCCGTCTACATACACGTATGCAACACAACCGAATCCTCACCTTGCATACTTCAAGTCGGTAGATGGAGGCAGCTTGTTCTTACGAAACACCGGTATGTGCCTACCAGACTACACGGTGTCATAACCCAACAGACCAGAGATTAAGATCCTAATAATATAATGAGTTACATTACAGTTCGCATATTCAGGCGCCATATTGTATGCACACAAGCATACGAACAAAACGTCAGAGTGAAACCAGTAAGTTCCTAAGAAATATTCAGAAAATGGGGAAATTCTCTGCCTTTTTGTTTTCTGTGTTTAATCACACTGACTTCTGAAAGAATACTTGATACATATTCAATTCGAATTACAATTCTCACGGCTATAACTAAGAAGAGTATTGTCTTCTCGGTTGCAATGTCGTGCAGAATGCAGACAGTCCGACGTTTCGGCAGAACATATCGCTTACATCTTCAGGGTAGAGTAAGCCAAGTAAGAATCTAGTTATGCTTAGGTTGCTGCCAACTTATGCTGGTTTATTATTTAGTTTAATCTTCGGCCCTGAAAATGAAAGCTCTTCTCCGAAACGTCGGGTTGTCTGAAACTACAACACATTCCATTCTAGAAGACTGCAGGCCTGCTCTTCAAGAATTCTTCTCTTGCGTGATTTGGGAGTTCTGACTTTTATTCTTGGAAAAGAGAAACACCGTGAATGTACAGTATTACTAATATGGAAAGCACTGTAAAATCGCATTTGTCGGGTATGAGGTTTCTCACGGCAGTGACTATTAAGAGTAAGATAGTCTGCGTTGTGATGCCGTGTTGTCTGGTAGAAATTTCCCGAAGTTTCTCAGGCTTGTACTACCTCCAACTTCAGTAGGCAAAGCCCGCGCCATAGCTCAAGCGGTTAGTCGCTGACTTTCCACCGCGGCGGCCCGGGTCCGATCCCGGGTCTGGTCAAGTGGGATTTGTGGTGGACAAAGTGGCGTTTGGGCGGGTTTTCCCCTGCCAATCTTCATTCCACCAAATTCTCCATCATCATAATTACCTTGGGCAGGTACAATAGGACAATCAGTGGCCGCCGTGCCGAGTGGACCCAGCTGGACTCAAGCCCCCGCTAAGCAAATTAAAAAAAAACTTTAGTAGGCAAAGTTTCCTTTCAGCTGTCACGAAGTTAGAATTCATAACTGTCGCTGCAAAAGATTTGATGACAAATTCTGGAAGTAAGGAGAAATAGGTTAGCAGAAAGGAGAAAAAAGAAAACAAATGGATTCCATCGTTCGCACAGGGCCCCGGTCCCCGTATATATCCGTACCCATTGTTGTACGCTCGGCTTTATCTTCTACCATGAAATAAGAGGCATTAAATTCTTCCGAAACTTCGGAAAAAATCTGAAATACTGAACGGTATCGCAGCGCAGAAGGCAGCAATCATCATAATCACGGACGAGGGAACGTCATATCATCTCATAGTTTGTATCTTTTGTATCTTTGTTGTCTATATATCGCGCAAGTTCTTGCAAAGGTAAAGCGGTATTGTAGCATTCCGAAGTATCTGGTTCGACTCAAAAGTGCATATCAGCTAGACTGACTAATATTTATTGTGATTTACCTGTTTGTCTACGGAAATATCGGCGTAGTGCCTCGAAATAGACCATGATCGCCTCATTCTAAACCTTATCTAACAACCATTCGTGTGCCTTCGTGTCTCATTCAACACTACACAATCTGTGCAGCTGAAACTTGTTCTTCTTCCATGATGGGTTACGCTGTCTGGCCGGCTATTATTCAGAATTAATTCTGAAGTTTGAATCTTATAGACAGTAGGTAGGACTCATTGAACGGATGATCAGCCTGTCGCAAGGCCGCTACCTACACAGGACAAAACAAACAATGAATAAACTTAGACATACGTCCATGCTTAGAGTGGGATTCGAGAACATGACATGAGTGTTTGGGCGGGAGAATAAATTTCGTGCCCCGGATGGCGCGGCCAGCGTGATCGGCGTAGATGAAATTGAATCGCAACGTAACTTTAGGTTAGCGTTCCCAAAAGTGAGGGGGGCTGCGGCCTCAGAAAGGGGCGCCGAAACTATCTCCCAGGGCAGCAATAAACTTGATCGATAACCCTGTAATAAATTTTGTGTTTAACTGCTCGGCATTCAGTCCAGACAATATAAATTGTTGATTATATATTAAAATACATATGTGCAAAAGGTAAAATTATCCATGTACTTAATTAATTAAGGTCGCGGCTTGAAGCCCCATGGGAAATTGGAGGTATAGCTCCATCATTCTTGACCTCCACGCTAGATTGATGATGATTGGTCAGCATCATGCTCTGGCCTCTTTATCTCCGGGGAAAGAGCTCCCGGTACCCATGGGCCCCACAGCCGATCTGGACGCTGTGGAAGAGAGAAAAGTCTCTTGCATCTGCCAGAAATTGAACCTCAACCGTCCAGCCCGTAACCCGTAGCTACAATACCGACTGCTCTATCTCGGCTCTCATACATGTAGGTTACAGCGTATAACTCGAAACCAAGAAGTCACATTAAACTGCAATGATACGTACAGTGTCAGGGACAGGGTGTTTCGTAAATACTGTGAAGGATCATTAGTAATTATTATATGAAAATAACTAATCAAATTTGAAGTTTCTTTCATATTTTACCGGACCTCATACTTTATATTTCACACGAAAGGAACCACGGAATAAAAGGTGGGTAAAAACATTTCGATGGAAAAAGCTTCTTCCATTTACAGAGTCGAAATTACTTCAGTCCTGAAGATTGTTTCTGCGAAACGTAGGTGTCCAGTTACAGCACCACTACGTCCCAGAAAAATATAATATACAAAGTTTTGCTATTTGTTGATTAGGCATTTATCCCATTCTGAAGTAGAATTTATTGTTTACTGGGGAAGAAGGACACGCAGTCGGTTGAGGCACTATGCTACAAGCCGGAAGGTTGCGGGGTTCAATTCCCGATGAGGTCATTGGATTCTTCAATTGACCTTATTCTTCCAGCCGCAATATGGCCCTGGGGTCGACTCAGTCTCTAAGAGACATGAGTACCAGGATTCTTCCTGACAGGTGCGTAAGGCCTCTGTGAGCCGATTGTCTAGAAAATGTGGAAGCCTCGACGTCTCACAACACTATGGCCTCCACAGCCTCTTACAGGGATAGCTTCACTTTTCTTTTTACTGAGGAATATTTCGGGAGTTTTAGATAATTTTTTCACAAGTGAATGAGCCAAACGTTTAGCTGAAGCTATCAAAGCATGATGGGGAAATATGGACGAAGCGTCCATGCTCGCAGCCTGATAAAACCATCGACCCTCCAGTATGAGAAAAACATTTCACAGTGCAACGATTTGAATGGTTCAACCGAAATATCTAGTTTAGAAAATTTATTTTAAATACTGAAGGGAATTATTATTTAACTTGTCAAACAATTACATCGCAAGTTAACTTTGGAATAAAAGCGTAAATTAAAAGGGCAAAGTTGTCCATGTGCTTGATTCATTAAGCACATTCATAGCATTAAGCTATGAAGAAAGACGTATGGAGGAGTGGAGCTATAGCTCCAACACTGTTGACCCCTGCTCTAGATGGAGGTGAGTGGTCAGCTTCACGTCTCGGCCGCTTTAATCCAGGGGAAAGAGCCGCCGTTACCCATTGGACAGGAAGATGTGTGGGCCCAAGAGACGGTCCGGACACCGTGGAGTAGAGAAAAATCTCTTGCCCCTGACGGGAATTGAACTCCGACCGTCCAGCCCGCAGCCTGTCGCTTTAACGACTGAGATTTCCACATCCGTTAACTTGGGCATATACAGATAAAATAGTCTTAAGTTATTAACATTTATGTGTACTGAACTCTGCACAGAAACGTTTAGAAATGTCACAGATTATCAGTGTCAGCAGTAACTATTGCTTTCTTTTTTGTCATAATTAACTTGTTAAGAAACCTGTTTAGTGTAATTTTTTCCCACCTCTGCCGAAAATAAGCAATGCTAATTTTACTGATCTCCTTGTTATCCTAAGATAAAGGTAACGGTTTTCACCCCATCTCCAAGTCCTCGGTAACAGTAAAGTATGTATGCAAGCCCCCTCCCGCCACAACGTTCCCGCCTCCTTTTGAAAAAGATATAGTTGAAACCTTGGCGAATATAGGTGTGTCGTACTGTTACATGCGCAACGCTGCTCTCTCACGAGATGTCTCACGTGACTTGTCTGCTACATTCCATGACGTCCCTACACCCAAGGTCACGTAATGAATCCGTGTGGTGAAATGCATTCTTCATGCAGGTACACATTTATCTGAGACACAAATCAATACCTTGTAACGAAAAGAGCTTTCACAAAGAGGATGATGTGCCCTTTTATGAATTGAATTTTTGCTAACAATGGTTTCAGTGCTCCAGGCAATAAAACCTTTCTACAACTTGGCGTGCTGCATGGTTCTCATGACCGTATTTCTGAAGTAAAGACTAGACTGTTATGGGCGGGGATAATCATCTCTTACTTGCAGGGAACGCCAGAGACTGGAGGACTGTGAAAACCAGATCTTCTGAGGGGCTGATTTGGGATTAAGAAAGGTAAAGTAAAAGGATAATGTAGACACCATAAAGAAAAACACACAAACTTTAACTGACGCAAGTAAAGAGGTTGGTCTAGAAGTAAACACAGAGAAAACTAAGTATATGTTGCTGTCTTGTCACCAAAATGCAGTCCAAAATCTTGACATAAAGATAGGAAACAGATGTTTTGAAAATGTGGCACAGTTCAGATATTTGGGAACAAGGATAACAGATCAAAAACCTGATTCAGGAGGAAATGAAGAGGCGATTGAACTCGGGTACCATTCAGTCCAGAACCTTTTGTCTTATCGTCTGCTGTCCAAAAACATAAAAATTAGAATATACAAAATTATAATTTTGCCTGTGGTTCTGTATGGGTGTGAAACTTGGTGTCTGACATTAAGGGAGGAACACAGACGGAAGGTGTTTGAGAACAGTGTGTTGAGGAGAATATTTGGACCGAAGAGAGATGAAGTGACAGGAGGTTGGAGAAAACTACATAATGAGCAGCTTCATAACTTGTACTCTTCTCCAAGTTTAATTAGAATGATCAAGTCAAGGAGGATGAGATGGGCAGGTCATGTAGCACGAATGGGGGAGACGAGGAATGCGTATAGGATATTGGTGGGAAAGCCAGAAGGAAAGAGACCACAGGGAAGACCAAGGCGTAGGTCGGTCGACAATATTAGAATGGATCTCAGAGAGATAGGATGGGATGGTATGGATTGGATAGATCTGGCTCAGGATAGGGACCAGTGGAGGGCTCTTGTGAACACGGTAATGAACCTTCGGATTCCATAAAATGCTGGGAAATTCTTGAGTAGCTGCAGAATTGGAGGCTCCTCCAGAAGGATTCAGCTCCATGAGTGAGTAAGTAAGTAAGTAAGTAAGTAAGTAAGTAAAAGGAAAATATTAAGGCGAACTTCTTGCTATGCTTAATGAAGCACCACTTCATAAAGATGTATGGAGGAGTGGATGTATAACATACTTATGTCCAGCAAAAAGAAAAAAGATAAAGCGATTCCTGCTAACAGGTCGTGAAGGCCTATACGGTTGCGAGATGTCGAGGCTCCCATGTTTTCTAAAGAGTCGGCTCACAGATGGCAGTGAGGTTGTCAGCTTTACGCGCCGGCCGCCTTTTAACCCCAGGAAGATTCCTGGTACTTATTTCTGTTAGAGGCAGACTTGACCACAGGACCATAGCGCGGCTGGAAGAATTAGGTCAACTGAAAAGATGAAATAACCTTATCGGGAACTGAACTCCAGACCTTTTGGTTTGTAGCACAGTGCCTCTACCAAGTACGATACCGCGTGCCCCCAGTAATTGTTCAAAAGTCCAGTAGTTTCTATATGTACCACTTGCTTTAACATACTAAAACTGTGCGTTCTGTCCATAGAGTGTATCTGTGTGTTTCGTATGGTTAACCACGAGAAACAGCTCTTTTTTTCCTAGACAGTATTAACTATAATTGATTTTTGTAGTGGAGAAGTATCCTGTTTCCTGTGAGGTACGAGCTGTATTTCATATATTATTTAGACAAAATCAGTGTTTGAAAGGTTAACGGAACTAAAAGCGAGAGGTCAATTTTATCTTCAGATAAGAAGCATTCTATATACACTGGATAGAGGCTGGCTGGGCCCAGAGACGATCTGTACGCTGTGGAGAGCAGAACTGTCTCTCGCTCCTGTCAGGAGTCCTCGATTTCTCCGTCGTGCATCTCTGGCCTAATTATTATATGGACTAAGTTCTACCGTTTCCAAATTAGTTCTTCTAGGAGAATACACAAAGTTTCATAATGAAGAGGTTCACACTTTGTTGAGACTGAGGTGCACACATCGGTGACCTTCTGGGAAGTGACGTACTGCATGGCGTCGCATCCCAGAAGACAGCAACACACGTCGACTGAAAAATAGTGGCGGGGTTCAGAGGACCATTATTAAGAGAGAAATTATTAAGAGAAATGAGAAACATATTCAAGATGTTAATACTGTGGCATATTTGCTCAAAGAGAGAACTATGGAGCCAGAGAAACAGCCGTTGCTAGCGGACGGCTCTGAAACATTTGTTTCTAGGCAACGGCCACGAAACATACAACGGAACGACATCCGTTGCTAGGCCCACTTCATTCTAATTTATACATGCGCGTAATTTGAAATCAGAATTGAATATTAAATTTTAATTAATTATAGAAAATTTGTTTTATTTCTAAATAAAAACACAACGTTCATGGGATATATTAGGTTTTCACAGCGGTGATATTGTACTCGTAGGTTACAGTGCTGTAGGATGTGACGCTTCATAATTTAGTAGACGTTTACTGACGTTTCGGAGGAGTGTGATATCTCCATCTTCAGGTCAGAAGTTTGACATTCTACTATGACAATGGGAGTATTATTATTCTCCGGAAGGTCAATAAGCATTTACCAAATAACTAATCGTCACATCTCATATGACAGAGATCTTCAGAACTTACTCGTGATTGTATCCCGAGTAAAGACATTTTCACAGTCTACAGAAAGTTATACTGCCTCTGCGTACACAGACAGAGGTTGAAATGCTATTTATGACCACAAAGCTAAATTTATTTATAATACTTCAACTATATATCTCTTAAAGCCCTTTTAATTATAGACTATCTCTGTTTTACCATGGACTCATTTCCCATCCGAACGTACGCCTCCTCGGAGAGGTCACGTGGAGTAATTAAGAGCGGCCAATACCTGGAAATCCTCAAAATAATTCAAAGTAATTTCCGCGACATATCAAACTGATATGCAATAGTCATAAACGAGTCTATATTCGGGTTCTTCATTAAGTAGATTTTAAAACTGCAGTTAGACCCTCCAGCCAGCCAAAAAAATTACAAAATTATTCCTTCCGTTCTCCCTTGAACTCAGAATTTTGATAATGACTGGTTTCTGCGTTAAACCTACGTTAGAATTTGTCCCTAAATGAAAAACGCTTATAGAAATTCAGGTCTTACCTCACAGAGAACGAACTACATCTTCATTAGAATCGGTTAACTCAGTTTAGCTGAAAATGGTTATTTATTCCTTTAATCGCATGAAACTGACAATTATACACTATTGGGAAAATTCAGTCTTTACGTGTAAATAGGTCCGACAAAGCAAAGTAAATATCTTCAAATGAAGATGAAAATTGATACTATCATATCGGTATTATTTATTATTTAAAGGTGATGCTACATGTTTCGACTTCTCTAGGCAATCATCAGGCGTCGCAAGAAAATCAAATCAAGTTCTCGAATTGTCTCAATATGGAGCCATATTATGATCTGTTGTCACCATTATCACAGCGAATCCACCCTTTTGACGAACGTAGACCAGCAATAAAATGCATGCACATTGTAATGTGCTGTTATGTACTAGATTAAAATAAATTAAAATTCAAACTTATACGCTTTTAAAGTCTTAGAGTTATAGATCTCGTCGAATTATGTTTGGTTCTAAAATTATATCTAATGCAGTGATAGGCTCACTTATCAACTCACTCATGGAGCTGAGCCCCCTTCTTCAGAATCCGCCAATTGTGCAGCTACTCAAAAACTTCACAGCATTTTATTGAACCCAAAGGTTCATTACCGCGTTCACAAGAGCACTCCCCTGGTCTCTATCCTGAACCAGATGAATCCAATCCGTACCATCCCACCCTGTCTCTCTAACATCCATTTTAATATTGTCCACCCACCTATGTCTTGGTCTTCCCAGATCCTTCTGGCTTTCCCATCAATATCCTACATGAATTCCGCTTCTCTCCCATTCGTGCTACATGCCCTGCCCATCTCATCCTCCTTGACTTGATCATTCTAATTATAATTGGAGAAGAGTAGAGGTTATGAAGCTACTAAATTAGGCTAAATACAATTTTTAATTGTTGTGGTTGTGGTTGTGGTTGCAGCATATCGTGGGTCGATGTACTGCACGCGGTCCTGCTTCTATCTCGAGGCTCGTTTAATATTAAAGCAGACGGTTCATCTGGTAACAGCTCTGCTTTAATTGAATCGCTGGCGAACATGGCTGAGCTCGGCTCGACACATTATTCAGTGTATTTCCATAACACTGCCACAAAGCAGATTTTCGTGTGTGAATGTGATGTATTTATTCAGGGCCCCGGGCAGTCTAGATGTGGAGGGCCCTATTAGTAACAACAAATTTGATTTATGAAAACTCTGTTTTGAGTTCTTATCTCTTTAAATAAAAATATAGACTAAGTTTTCGTGATATCAGAGAAGCAAATGTGTCAATAAAATCAGCGAATTCTATTTCTGTCCTGTGTAGGCCCCGGGGCGACGGTCCCAGTCTCTCCCCTTGAATTCCGGCCCCCTGTTTAGTCCATAATATCGAATAAGATTATGAAAGGTTTTCTTCTTGTTTTCAGATAAAAGATAGACTTATCTCCGTGCATAAACAAGCAGACATCATAAAGACGTATGGAGGAATGGAGGTCTGTCTCTACGCATAATTAGTATCGGCTCTAGATTGAGTCGAATGGTCATCTTCAGGACTCATTCGCTTCACTCTCATGCAAGGAGCCCCCGGTACCAGTGGGAGAGTATCGTTGTCTTTCTGACTGTTGTCGAGAACAGAAATATTTCTTGAAGAATACTGTCTTCTGTCATGTGGCGCTGTGTAGATCTTATGTGAACCGACGTTTCCGAGGAAAGTATCGCCTCAATTTTCAGGGTAGAAAAATACGCGAGCGAGGAACCGGCTTGAGCAGGTGGTTTCACTCTGCAGTCATGAAAGTCTCAAATCTAAACAGAAACATTTCTTATCCCTGCCGGGAATTGAATGGCGATTCCTCGGTCTTTCAGCCCATATCCAGTCATTAACCCGACTAAGCTATCCCGATGAATTTACATATTGAGGAGTAATAGTGAGGAGGCTTATTAGGCAAATATCCGGTTTTCACAGAACCATGGTGTATTTGATGATCTCATGGCGTAATTATGGAAAGAGATGTTCCATAGAATGTGACGTCTTGCAGTTTTTCTTCTGACGATTCAAGGACTAAGTCATGACTAAACTATTCTTTGTGCCTATCGTCTTCTTGGACTTCCAATATCCTGTTTTCCAGTAGGTTGATCGAATTTTTAGAGCGGTAGAAATATATAGACGTTATGCTGGAATATGCAGCCTCAATTTTCCGTGTCGAATAGTAAGCCAGGCAGAGTTTACAGATCTTCAACCATGAAGACGGAGACAGACTATTACTCCGAAACATCGGTAGACTTGCACGTGACTATACGAAATCACATCCTGGAAGACGATTCTCTTCATGGAACCAGTTTGCTCTTTTAAATGTAAGCCCCACACAAGCGGATTCCTTAGATCAAAATAAATTCTCTTCGTCAAAAATCGAACAATTTTTTAATTTTTTGATGGGTAGATTAAGGATTATAACTTGGAATTAGTACACATAGGAAGCCACAGTGTTGCAGATTTCACGAGATATAGTGCCAATGGCATAATTTTTAAATCATAAAACCTTCTAACTCATCGAATATATTTTCAGGAAAAATTATGTTGGTGTAATTTTCCCTTACGATACATCACTGCAGCACATACACATGTATATATATTAATATTAAAAAGCATTCATTCGGGGAACGTTACGATGTTAATGAAACCAGTGCATTGTCGCCTCTGGCTGCCGTCTGCGCCCACTTCCCTGTTGCATGTCCACACCAGGCTTTTAGCCACACAGACAGTGCAGTAGAGTGAAGTGGAGATCCAGCGATACGCCGACACTTTGAGGATTGTAATGATATAAATGACAAAATCCATTTACATAATTTAAAAATACGATTCATACCTCCAAGGAAGCAATCAGTACCTGCAGTAAGTGGATTAGTTCATTGATGACATTATCCATGAAGCAAAAGCCTTTTTATAAATTAAGTTTGTTAAGCTACTTACTTAAATCTCAGCCTGTATGGAACATACGTGTATATACAGGGTGATCATTAATTGCATACCTTAAAAAAATGAATAGTGTTCTGCACTTACAGGCACACAATAACTACCATATAAGTGAGTTCTCAACCGCTTCATTAGCGAGGTACGCCAAAATGAAGCATAAAGGAAGAAAAGTACACAACTCAGTTCTAGATGAAGGGTTTATTAGCTGCGAACGGAAAGGCATCTGGCCACTTACTAGCGGTTTACAAATGGTGTTGAATACGTCGGCTATTAAAGTCAATATTGTGGCGTATTTGCTCAAAGTAAGAACTGTAGAACCAGAGAAATTGACGTTGCTAGGTAATACTGACACGCAATAATAGAGGAATTATCAAGATATGAGATGTGACGCTTACAGCCGTTACTATGAAACAACTGAGTAAATACGTTTCCACGGAGATGAATTCACGCAACAAGAGAAGGGCTGTGTTTTCTATGTGGTCTGCGGTGGGGAGTTATAAAAAGGACAAAAAAGCTCGTTTGAATTAGTTGAGTTCGAGACGCCAGCATGCCAGGATATGACATTGGGAGCAGAGGAATAGAACTGAGGAAGTCTCCGGAATTGGCAGTTGGAAGATGATGGAAGAACTGAGAGAGTTCAGTTGAGAGTTGAAAGTCCGGTTGTGAAGAGAAGTCTTTATGGGTGCTGTAGTATAGTGATGTTTTGAATGTGTGGTTCAGTGTGGCTGTTAAAGTTCCTGTGTTAAAATCCGCCACCAGGAAACGGCTAGTGGAGACTGTAGTAGACTGAGAACACTAGTGTAGGTAACAGTAAATTGCCTGTAAGTGTAGAACACAATGCTTATATGTAAGCTTGGTTATTAAGACTCACCCTGTATTCATTAGTTGCTCACAAGAGCTCGCCATTTAATCACACACTGAGCTAACTGACGCCGGTCCATAACTTCATATCCCGTTTCGTTTAATAACGTCTAGGAAAATAATCCTCTTTTAATATGAACAGAAAAGAAGCATAAAAAATATATTCTATGAGATAACCGTCTCGTTATTGACCACCGATGCAGGTGCTATACGTATGGATAATCACCAGATTTTACCAATACTTTCTTAGATATTATCTAAAGCAGTAAACCCCAGACGCTTTTAGCCTGAGGGTCCCTTTATTTGAACAAAATATTTAGGGGCCTCAAAGCTATAAAATGTGATTCGCCGATTTAGAATAAAACAACTAACACAACTTAATAACGTTCGTAAAATACTGTTTATATTTAATTCTTCCCAATATTAACTCGAATATGGGGCACGCGGTAGCGTAGTTGGTTGAGGCACTATGGTACATGCCAGAAGGTAGCGGGATTATATCCCGATGAGGTGGATTTTTCAATTTGCCTAATCCTTCCAGCTGCACAATGGCCCTGGAGTCGACTCAGCCTCTAACAGAAATGAGTACCAGGGATATTCCTGGGGGTCAAGGACGGCCGGCGCGTAAGGCTGACAACCTCACCGCCAACTACAAATTTCCTGACAAATCTAATATTTATTAAATACTCAAGAATATCCAGTACCTTTAACAGATAAGAACACGTTAAAAATCAAGTTTAATAAACAATAGAATTTTCAGATTACACTGAGCACTACATAATCTCTGTAAGGACAGCGTCGTGAAATTTTAGATTTTAAATTACATAAATTTAACCTTGACTTCGAAGGCATTAAATTAATAAGAGAAATTTTCAATTATTTTAAAAATATTATTAATGCCAAAGAATAACGGTAGTAGTAGTCATTAATTTGGTCAGTTATTCGAAGAAAGTGAATCTATATTACTGCGGAAGTCGGTATTCATACTGGTAAGTCTAACATTCAGTTAGTTATTGCAAGAAATGATAATTCTGAGGGAAAATTTAGTATGTACGACTAAGACTAATCTGTCAGTCTTTTTCTTCGTTAATTATCGTAAGAAAGGATGAGGATTGAGGTGAAACTTGATATACATACTGTTGCATGTAGAACCGTTGCTAGACAACGACCGCGAAACAAATAATTAGAAAACGGCACGTAGACAGCAATATAGGAACGGTATTTTCTGTGAGGTCCGTGCCAAGATGTTATAAGCAGGAGAGTTATTGTGAAGTGAGCTCAGTCAGTCAGTGGAACGGAGTCAGTTCGTTGGCAAGTCAATGGGGTCAGTGAAGTGAAGAAATGGTTGGTGGGTGAGTCAGTTAAGAGGACTTCTGCTGTTCAGTTGTTACCTGTTGTTATGAAAAGCTGGTAGCTGATGCCGGGGATAATTCGGGAACCGTGAAGAGGGGGAACGTCGGCCGTTGAAAGCGGCTACTAAGCAACGGCTATTGGAGAGTGTAACAGACTGAAAATATTAGTCTATGTATGACAGTGATTTGTAAAGTGCAGTCATGAGTTGTGAGTGCAATTAATCTGATTATCAATCTAAACCCCGTCTACAGTCACACCCAATCACATGACAGTACCTTAATCAGTCCTTTAGTTTGTTGGTTATCGCAGAAAAGGCTGGTTATTTTGTGATAAAACCTGATACGCATACCTAAGCAGTCAGTGAACTGGTTAGTTTTTAAAAGAAAGAATGGACCTGAGAAGTGTATGAAAATGAAAGGCCTTTCTCTGCATCAGACAGGAAAGCAACAAACATTCTCACCATACGTTAAGGAACGTTATATTAAGTGGTACCATCCCCGACCCCCGCCATGTTGTGAGAGGTTCAGATCTATTTCAAATATCGGTGGAGAAATTTCCTTATTGTCGAAATTCAAATAAAGTCGAAAGATTTAGATTTTTGTGTACTACAGGGCAAAATAATATCACAACATTATCACAAGGTAACAAGACGGTGCAGTACGATTTTTAACAATCCTGCGATTCTTGTGGTAACTTCACCGGAAGCTGGACGCGCTTGGAAATGCGATAAAGTTTCCGTGACCACGGAATGAGCAATGGGCTGCAGTCATGTAACACAGGCATTACGGATATCGCCCTAATCGTGAATAAACTCGCTCCAATACAAATTCGTTCACACTGGCATGGGAAGGGGAGAAATTGTAGGTTTAAGACAATAAATCTATCTATTGAGAAAAATATGGAACTTCCTGATGAAGAGTAATTGGGAAACTAATAATCATCCAGAAGTGGAAACCAAAGATTTACTGCTATGTTAACAACAGCTCAGCATTGGACCCCAGCTGAGTCAGTTGAATCTAATCTATGTACACATCGCTCCGTAATTGTTTTTTTTACTGCTAGTGGGGTGAGACTAAGTCCCTTGTATTACGGCCACTTCTGGCCTATTGTACCAGCACCAGATGATAGGTGAGGGTGATTGTGGAGCAATTGGTGGAATGAGGAATGGCAGGGGAAACCGAAGTACTCGGAGAAAACCTGCCCCAGCTCCACTTTGTCCACCACAAATCCCACTTGACCAGACCCGGGATTGAACCCGGGCCGCCGCGGAGGAAAGCCAGTGACTAACCGCTTAGGCTATGGCACGGCCTTCGTAATTATTTAAATACTTATTTGCAGTTTCTGTAGAATTATGCAGTATTTTTATCGGCTCTCTTAACAACGCAGAATATGTAACATAGTAAATTAACTGAAAGGACTATGACAGGAAGCGACCGTTCCCTTAATGTACTTTCCCAGAATTTGCTTGGAGGGACTGAAAAAACCACTAATAACTTAAAGGCTAGTCGTTGTCGGTGTCCTGGTCGATGTTAGTGCCAGGAATTTCTGGAACACAAATCAGAAAATTTATTGATTTTGTTAGCTTGCGCAGAATTTTGAACACATATTTCAGTATTATTCTCCATCTTCGTCTAGGTCCCCAAAATTCTTCTGCGCCATAATTACTAATATTTCTAAGTACAGTTATGTGTGCTTTTCTCGTTAAATTAATTCACGCTACATTCTCAACCCATCTCCATCATTTGATGACTCTAAAAATTAGCCTACTTGATCTATACGTCATGTATAGTAACGAATATGTTTATGAAAATTTTGTTCAGTTAAAATAAATTAATAATAATGTTGGGACACATCCAAAAGTCTCATCAAGAATGTGACACAGTTCTCATAGGGGAATGACGAGTGTTGATGAAATAAAGATCTTAACATCTCTGAATAACGCTTTGAGGCTTTTGATAATGTGAATACTTCAATATGTCGGCACAAAATATTAAGAAAATTGTTTCAGTTGTACAAATTCGTAAATACTAAATGTTATAACAAATAAAAGAATTCTATAGGGATAGCGTTACCTTTACCTTTACCAACTGCCAGATTTGCTGTGAGAAAATGTCCCTATCTACAACACACAAACGTATATATTACCACTGCAATAACGCTCCACTTCTAGCAACATTTGAAAATTTGCGGTTGGTATTTGACGCTCTGGGTAGGAGAACAAGTTTCCCGAAGTTTCGATGGAAAAATCAAAGTCCAGGAAGCCAGAAGCAAGTATCAAACATACAGGAGATACAGGCAGTGCTTACTTACGAAACCTCGCTAAATTCCTACCAGATTTGACGTCGTCACATCCACGGAGATGACACTCTTTTGCTTCTTTATTATTTATTTCCGTTTATTTCTCTCCATATGCTTTTCCATGCATTTATATATATTTTCATACAATCTTTGGGGAGGGGTTCTATCCAGAATTCTAAAGGTGTGTTTCATCCACACTGAAGTTAATCCTTGAATAGGATGGAGAATTGCGGAAATGAATAGCATGACTATCTATGATTAAGAACGCATACATATATGAGTATTCATTCATGCCTACTTAAACGTAGCTAGAAAACATCCTGTGCTACGCAACGGCTCAATAAACAGTTATCCGTGGAAAAAGACTGGTACAACACAGTAACGGAACTACAAAAATCTGTGATCTCTCTACGATCAGCGCCTAAGCTAGACAGCGGGCACCAACCGAAGATACAATATGAGGAAATACAGAGAGGAAAATACAGAGAGGTCAGACTGAAGCTCGTCCGTAAGTATATTATAGCAACAATAAATGTTTGTTATATAAGTTTATTATGTGGGTGTCTTTTCAAGCATCAACAGTCTCACACCGACTTATTTTTGTAGAATAAATTATATTCTTAGCGTTTCCTTTCAGGTAAAGTGACATCCTGGGACAGAGCTCAGTCTGTCCAGGTAAATTGCGCAATACTGGTTCCCATTACGTCACGGGTATTTCCTTCACATGCATTCCTCAGCAGCCATCTTATCATTAGAGGCGAGTCTGCAGACTGAAGGCTGACAGCGTCGTAAAGTAAATCAAAAGAAACACACTCCGTCATACGAATTCTTCAATACCGGTAACACAGTACGCTATCTGAAATAAAGTCTACTGGCAGTGTTTGTTACTTATTCTGACAAATACAGCCAGAAATTCTGTAAGTTTACAGACTGTCACGAAACGTTTACAATGTCAGAATATAAGATTTTTTGTATTCCAAAACTTAGATAAGGAGCCCTATAGAAATGAAAATGACACAATTCCTTTATCAAAGCACAACAGTAATGGATTATTACATGCAAAAGACTTAAATACGTAATAAATATGACGAAACATTTTTTTCTCTATGGCTCTACAGCCCTTTGGATATTGACCGCTTTTTCAGTTTCTTACTCCTATACACATTCGGTATGACTCCTTGGACGGGGGAATCAGCCAGTCGCAAGGCACTCTACCTGCACACAGAGCAACAAAAACGGAATAAATGCACACAGACATCCATGCAACAAACGGGATTCGAACCCACGATCCCAGCGTTCGAGCGAGCGAAGAAGACCGCGCGGTTACTGTGGTCGGTTGATAAAAAACACAAGTAATAATAATAATGTGACCACCTCTGTGGTATAGCGGTCAGAGTTCCTGGCTACAGATCTAGAGGTCCCGGCTTCGAATTCCCTGCACTACCAGATTTTCTGAGAAGTAGTGGGTCTGGAACGGGGTCCATTCACCCTCGTGAGGATAAGTGAGGAGCTCTTTCAAGGAAATAGGGGCTCCGGTCTAGAAAACCGAAATTAACAGCCCTGGGGATTCGTTGCGCTGACCACGCGACACCCTCTATCCGCTAAAGGTCGCACTAACTTCGCTGACAAGCGGCGGTCGTTCGGTCGGTATAGTTCGCTTGCTGACTCAAGCTACGGAGTTTATTTTTTGTTTTGTTTAATAATAAAGAGGTAAGGTAAATTTGTCACCGAGCAAAATTTAATTAAGCACCAGGCCATGAAGAAGTATGGGAAAAGTTGACGTGTAGGACCACCATTCTTGACCTCAGCGTTAGATGGAGGTGAGTGGTCAGCTTCAGGCGCCAGCTGCTTTACTCCCGGGGAACAGCCCAGAGTACCCACTTGATAGTAGATTAGGTGGGTCCCAGGGACACTCTGAAAGCTGCTGAGATAAGAAAAACATCTTGCCCTGCCAGGAATCGAATCCTGGCCGTCCTGCCCGTAGCCCGTCGCTATACCGACTGAACTACCCAGGCCCATAATAATAATAATAATAATTATAATACCAGAATTTTCTGAATGGCATAATTTTGAATTAACTAAGCACAGGGAAAGCTTTACCTCAGCGAGGCCCTTCAAAATCTACGGCGCGCCAAACACAGGCTTTCAAATGGATGTACTTTTAGAAAAGCTCTAAGCCAACATTCCTAAAGTTTTTCAGTCACGTACAGCTTTGTCTCCGAGTGAAACTTCACGTGTCTCTTTTTAGTGGCGACTTGGTTTTTATCTGAAACTACGTGCGCTAAAAACACAAGATACAGAGACTTTTTCTTCGTTTTAACAATATTTATTTATTCCATGCACAGAGAAATGCATACAAAATGAAGCTGTCTGGATGTTTTTCAGTCCTTTCGGTCTGAAAATGTAAGAAACGTACTCAATTGCAAGTCTTCACGTATCGGTTGGAGGCACATTTTTCCCCAGTGCAGAATCGCCGTTCAAACTATTTCCCTACCGCCCATGAATCTGTTAAATACTTACATTTTTTCGTTTTCTTATAAAAATGTAAAGCCATGGTATATGAGTACAATATAAGGATCTGATGGCGTCACATGGCACAGGGGGATATTAACATTCCAAATGTTTCTTCACATTTTCCCTACTTCTTTGGCCTTGGTGGTCATGTATTGCATTTGGAACCACTCCGCGGTAGCGTGGTTGGTTAAGGCACTATACTACAAGCCGGCAGGCCGAGGGTTACGTCTGTTACGTCGAAAGAAACACTGAAGATCCCCAATAATTTTATATGTGTATATACTTAACCTTGAGAGAAGAACGTTGGATAAAATTTTGTATGAAGTTGATAACAGTGATATCCCCCGATAGTTACTATAGTTAGTTTCATCAACTTTCTCATAAACTGGTACAATAATAGACTCCTTCCACTCAGCAGGCAATTTTTCCTTATACCAAATAGAAGTAAATAAATTGTGCATCTCAGAACGTAATATTTCACCTCCTTCTTGAATAAGTTCTGCCGGAATTTGATCACTACCTAGCGATTTATACCGTTTCAATTTTGCAATAGCACTTTCAACATCAAAAGGGCTGGGATCAGGTCCTAACGGTTCAACTGTATGCTTTTCTATCTGCCTAACAGCACTGACCCTATGTACCTTCAATAACTGAGGGAATTACTTCTTCCACTTAATCAAAATATTGTGGGAATCTGCAAGCAGATCACCATTCTCATCCTTCATTAAGTTACTGCAAGGTTGGTAAGCCCCCTTAAAGTCTTTATTCCTTTATACAGGTCTCTAATGCTCTTGTTTTTACTGTTCGTTGCAAGCTCATCAATTTTATTTCAGATATTCCCTCTTTTTGTTCCTGAAATGCCTGCTGGCTCTTCAGATTATCCCCATTTACTGTGCTTCGATTCTGTAACCACTGCAATTTGGCTTGTTTCCTTTGATCTAACAATTTCGAGTACCTTTGTAGAACCATGGATTTTGCTTCTTAAATTCATAATAACATAGACTCTTTTTGGCTGAAATTTTGATATTCTCTCTAATAGTTTCTCAAGCTTTATTAATATCTACCTCAGTTTCCAAGTTTTCCGAAGCTGTGAATCAATTTGAGATTTCAACATGATACTGCTCTTTACCTTCTATTTCGTGTACTTTATTAAGATTGAACCTCTCCATGTGAACTCTGTGCTTTGTTTCTTTACTCATTGAAAGTCTCTCCCTACATTTCTTCACCACCAGATAATAGCCAGTATTACAGTCTGCTGCCATGAATGATCGGACATTAAGTTTACTTGAATATTACGATACGCGAACGTTGTACTTTACTTTTGACAGTAAGATTTTTGGATGTGGCAAAGTTTTTTTTTTTTTTACTTTAATTCCACTGTCATTATCTATTTCTTGCAAACCTTCATTCCCCAATGTCGATTTGAAAATGTCTTCTCTCCTTACTTTGGCATTGAAATCTCCTAACAAAATTTGCTTATGGTACTTTGGGAATTTATCAAATATACGTTCTAGTTCTTCGTAGAACCTGTCCTTTATATCATCAACTTTATCTTCTGTTGGCGCATGAACATTCAGGACGACGATATCACACCAGCGACCTCTTAGTATTATGAATGACATCCTATCACTAACAAACTCTACCCTCTTAACTGCTGACATGATTCTCTTATGTATGAAAAACCCTGTACCTAATTCACGTTACCCATTCGGCTTTCCATAGAAAAATGTATATTCGCCCGCTGGTGCAGTGCCCCTCCCCCCTTCCTCCCGTCTCATCTGACCTGTTGTACTCCCACTAAATCTAACTTATATTTCTATATTTCTCTCGCAACTGCCATGAGCGAAGCTGCCCTACACACACTTCGTGCATTACGCGTACCAAATCTCATGTCCATTTTCCTTAGCTTACGTATTTATCTACAGAATTTGTTCAAGTCCGAGGCCTTTTGTGGCTTTCGTAACAAGCTTATTTTTACAGTGAGGAATTAGTCCTATAAGCCCCCAAGCAGGATGAGCATTCCTTGTAGGCTGTCTGCCACTGCTTGTTCAATATATTAGAATACTAATAAAATAATAATTATATTAATAGTAATAATAATAAAATTGTTATTTATTTATATGCAAACTTAACAACCCAGATGCCAATTAAAAAGTTAGCACCAGTAAGAAAAGAAAAAGACAGTAATAATAATTCAAGTCAATTCTTTATCATTTATGGGCCAAGTCAACAGCCGCGAGGCCAATTACAGACACAGCACAGTGTAGATACAAGTAATTACATTAAGGACAAACACAACATAAAGCCAAAGACAAATTACAGGAAGCACTGGAGGAAAAACACATTAACGCAGACAGGTAAACAAACAACAATAAAAATAACAATAGAAATAACAATAGTAATATTGTCTAAGGTAGCTTGCAGCTTACCGCAGTTTCCTAAATTTGAAACAAAGCTATTACAACCAACTAGTCGATGCTACAAATTCCGACGGTGGCAGTGACGGCAGCTATTTCTTTGTTCTCAGGGTAGGGTGAGACTGGATCCCTCGCTAGGCAGGTCTTAAGTGGCCCACTGTGCCATCCAAGGAGGATGGTTGAGGGGGAACAGTAGGTCGGACGATAAGTGTGAAAGGAAAGAGCAAATATGTCCCAATGCATCTCTGTCCAACATAAATCCAACATTAACTGACCTGGGATTCAACGCGGGCCACAACTACCAACCTGAGTTATGGCAAGGCTAGTGTGGCAAACGTACAGATTATTTACTTCCCGCTGACAATAAATATATATAATTGTTCTCATGCCTCATCATAGATAATTTAATTTCTGCAGATGTGACGGCGTCATCGAATATACTGGGAGTGATTCTCTTTATTGAGTTATCACATACTTCCTTACTAAGCTCAACATAACCACAAAATTATGTAAACCGGAAATTCTGCAGACGAAAGTAGTAGGTATTCTGCGGCAGACATTAAAATATTTCCGTACACTTTCGTAAAAGCTGAGGAAAATGCGTCGCTTCAACACATAATTAGGTTGCTTCCTGTTAATTAAAAGGCTGAGGATGTGTACGAAAGCGGAATGACTTGTTAATATAGCGGAAATACAGTACCTGCTTCTTAAAGGAACATCTTATGGTATACTTAACAGCTTAACTGTATTCCTGCTTTCGATGTTACGGTACAGTGCTTCCCAACTATTTGAATAGCAGCTACAGACCTTACTCTCTGCGGCACATGGTTTCGAAGACACGTGATCCAATAAAATTTACACCATAATAAAAACTACTTCATAAATATACTACAAATTCCGCACTAAAAGCCGCGAAAAGGAACTGGTTAGATACCGCTCTTTACCATAATTCATAAGTTATTGAATGGCGCAAAAAAGAATAGCGGTTTGTAATGAAAGAGGAAGGCGGAAGAAAGGCGGATTTCAGTATCACGTGAGTGGAAGCATAGAGCCGCGCCAATAACCTCAACAGGAAGCAGAAGGACGTCTTACTCGTTGCTTGGCAAAATAATCAAGAGGACAGAACATACAGATACGTGTATGTTGGCAGCATGCAAAGCTTGCGTTATAAAGAACAATGCTCTTTCACTTATGTAAGGTAAAGTAAAGTTGAGGCCGCGCCATAGCTCAAGCGGTTAGTCGCTGGCTTCCCACCATGGCGACGCGGGTTCGATCCCGGGTCTGGTCAAGTGGGATTTGTGGTGGACAAAGTGGCGCTGGGGCAGGTTTTCTCCGAGTTGTTCGGTTTCCCTGCCAATCTTCATTCCACCAATTGCTCCACAATCACCCTCACCTATCATCTGGGGCTGGTACAATAGGCCAGAAGTGGCCGCAGTACAAGGGAATTAGTCCCACCCCACTAGCAATAAAAAAGGTAAACTTGTCCCTGTGCTTAACCAATTAAGCACTACGCCATGAAGTCGTATACGGTAGTGGATGTACAGATCCATATTTTCTTGACCTCGACATTAGCTGGAGCTGAATGGTCAGCTTCACGCCCCGCCCGCTTAACTTCCAGGGAAAGAGTCCCCCGTGCCCTTTGGATAGGAGGTTGGGTGGACGTCGTGGAGAAGAGAAAATTCTTGACTCTACGGGGACTGGAACTCCGTCCTTTCAGTCGTCCAATCCGTAACCAGACATATGTATGTCTACGATTGTTTATTCAGTTATTCTGCAGAACAAAATTCAGATTTGTATACGGGAGGTACACGGTTCGAAACTTGAAACGATTAGCAGCTATGATAAGTAATCGATTTAACAGTCTCCATGAGTGAATGCCAAGATACTAAATGAAAGTAGTCACGGGGGCCATCTTCTACAGAATTAGTTGCTCATTATTCATGATAACTTTTCAATCTCATTCGATGCTACTGCGTACTTCCATTACGGGGAACTTTAAAATTTTGATAACTTTTTCTTTGTCATTGAACGAAATTGCAAAAAAAAAAAAACAGGAAAGAAACGCTTTCATATATCATTCTACAAACATGGGAAATCTGTTTTTAGTCTGCTTTCTTTAGTTTGAAAAAAATGAAAGTAGGCTGTGTATCCCCCTCTCAGCGTCTGCTCCCTAAATCGATCTTTGTGAAACTGGGCATGTATATCATAAGCCAGTCTCAACGGCATATTTCATAAATCCCTCCCATTACTCTGTGTATCTGTATCTGTATCCCTTATCGAATAAAGGCAATGAATCGGTAAAAATCTTGCTACCATTGCTAGGCAACAGCTCGGTTACAATACCACGGCGGTAACGAATACACGCGTAACAGTAGATGGATTTTTGGACGTGTCCTTTCTTACGAGATCCGTGTCGAATCAAGGAAAGTAGTCTATTCGCTCTTTCAGAAACTCATTGTCTGAAATAAAACATGTCCCATGTTATGTCTCCGGAGGGCTCTGAAGCCCAAAATCGGACATTTTGCTTGTCAATGCAACCTTCCATATGAAAGCATTCTTCGCCTGGGAATTACGTGACATTAAAGACACCTGAATTGTCTTCTACCTGAGCTCCACATCCACTCGCCAAAGAGTAACTTCTCGCTGTTCCACATTCCGAAAATGGCTCTCTCAGATTCATTTTGTATGGAAACAAACAAGTAATTACGGGAGATTTTCCATGCAGCCCTGGTTCAGATCTAAATCTGTTGTGTTGAACGTCGCACACTTTTTCTTAGATTTCCTGTTATTGCCTCGCTTACTGCACTGATAACATTTTCCGTGCGATCAGATGCGCTATATTTACGTCCCTTCTGACGTCTATCACGCACATTTTTGTTTCTTGAAACTGTTTAAGAATCTAGTACAATGGAGCAACACGAACAGAAAACTCTCGAAGGTGGTCCATCCACAGTACTAGGACACCATAAGAGCGAAACGGTTTGATGACGAACATTTTCTGATCCGTTGCATACGACGCCATTTTATTACTCAGCTCAAAGTTGCCAACGGAAAGGAACAAATTTCTCTATGGTGAAGAACGATCTGTGAAATTTCATGTAATTGCATCCAATAACAAAGTAGTTATACAAATTTTAAAACATCAGATGATAAAAGCAATCCGTATATCCTTTACTGTTGAAAGATTGTTTTTATCCAACCGGAATATGTGGTGCATCAAGCCGTCTTCAGACTGGAAAACATCTACCCTGAAGATGGAAGTAACATTTTCCTCCTAAACGTTGATATGTACCTACCAGTCTAGACAGTTTCATAACTCTGGAGACCAGAAACTACAGACAGTATCATAAGCAGGAGACCGCAAGATATAGACAGTATCATAATCAGAATAGTACAAGCTATAGACAGTATCATAATCAGAAGACCAAACGTTATAGACATTATCATAATCAGAACACCACAAGCTATAGACAGTATCATAATTAGACGACCACAAGCTATAAACAGTATCAAAACTGTCATAACACACGGTGATCAAATTTGGAATGGGTTAATCTTGATAGGGCTTAGTTGCATGCTCTTGTGGATATGGCACGAAACTTCGGAGATTCTACAAAACGGAGGTGACTTCTTCATGACTAAGAATCTCGTGAGAGGCTCTATTGTACGCAGCTCTTTGGTTTCAACGGTCCTTTACGTTATGTAACTTCGAATACAGCATGGCGATTGACGAGTATCAATAACTATTTTATAGTATTTTATCAGCTGTTTAATCTTTAATGTAAAACGAGACATCGCAGTACTTATAAATAATTAATTGGAATAAGAAGTAGAATTTCGCGTCAGCTCAGACATCTTGGGTATATAAAATCCTTTTGTGCAGTGTACTTCAATTGCTTTCGTCTGCTGCCTGGTTGCTAGGCAACGATAACCATTTTGCAGTGCAAAATCTATATACGTTCATCGTCGTTTCGTAGCTCCAAATCGTTTAATGCTTCAGGCGGCCATCACGTTGCGCCACGGCGATAATAATAAAACTTCGTCCAGAGGGAATATATATTCATGAGATTAACAAATACGCATTTTTTTACTTGAACACGGTTTATTCTAATGCAACCAACGCGCAAGATCGGGAGTTTTCGCTGAAATGTAGACATAAAGAGCGAAAATACAGAGGTGAAACGGTTAATTGACTGGCCAGCGAGCGGAAGATATACAAAATAAAATTTAAACACCAAGGCGATCATAACGAACTTATATTGCGATTGGTTGAAAAGGGGGGGGGGATGATCTAGAGTTTTCGGGAGCGAGAAAGCGGAGCCTTGAAAAACGCGAACATAGGAAATTGATGAAGATGAGAAAAGCGAAAGCGGTTAATTATTAAGCTATTATTTGGCTTTTGCCTCTTGTAGAATGATGATGATAAGTTTATAAAATCTTCGTGGGCTATCAGCTTCTTAAAAAAGACTGTAGCCCGTGAGGAGAGCTACATATCTGGTAACAAATTTCTGCGAAAATCCTTGAATTTGATCAAATGTTAACAAGGGCAGATACAAATTGAACATCACGCTCGACTGGTTAGCAATCCGGATTCAAGTCTGGGAGGTCCAGTCACGGCGAGCGAAAGGCTGTATGCCCCACCAAGTGATGGATAATTTGCTGCCCTTGTAGGATTTGAGGTTCTCACAGCGGTGGTCATGAAGACTTCTATCTTGTGAGATATAACGTCGTGTAACAGACTACACGGCGTAACAACTCAGGCGACTCACTCACTCATAGAGCTGAGCCCTTCTTGAGAAGCCGCCAATTGTGCAGCTACTCAAGAACTTCTCAGCATTTTATGGAACCAGGTTTATTACCGTGTTCACCAGAGCCCTTCATCGGTCCCTATCCTGAGTCAGATCAACCCAATCTATGCCATCCCATTCTATCTCTCTAAGATCCATTTTAATATTGTCCACCCATCTACGCCTTGGTCTTCCCAGTGGTTCTTTCCTTCTGGCTTTCCCACCAATATTCTATACGCATTCCTCTTCTCCCCATTCGTGCTACATGCCCTACCCATCTCATCCTCATTGACTTGATCTTCCTAACTATACTTGGAGAAAGAGTGCAAGTTATGAAGCTCCTCATTATCACATCCTGTGATTTCATCTCTCTTTGGTCCAAATATTCTCCTCAACACCCTGTTCTCAAACACCCTCAGTCTATGTTCCTCCCTTAATGTAAGAGACAAGTTTCACACCCATACAGAACCACAGGCAAAATTATAGTTGTGTATATTCTAATTTTTATGTTTCTAGACAGCAGATGAGAAGACAGAACATTCTGGACTGAATGGTAGCAAGCATTACCAGAGTTCACCCGCATCTTAATTTGCTCCTCCATCAGGTTTTGGTTTGATATAGTCAACAACTGTAACCTAACTTAATATAACATGACATAACCATTTTAAATTATGTACATGTACAGCTTTGGCATGGAAAGTGTTAGTGGTATGAAATGGGAAAAAAACCTCAGCAGAAATTACTCCCAATTCAATCGAAAATAATACTGCCTACATTTTGCTTGTTTTATGCCTTGCTTACTTTTCGAAATTAAGGATGAAGTCAGCATGTTCCTGCGAAAGGTAGGTGAAGTTCTGCCGGATGAAACGGCGTGAAATTCCAGATATTTTTAAGATATATTGCGTAATGGAAGGACAATTAAGATGATATTAACACGCGGATATACGAAGACGTAAGCCCATTTTCCCCTAAAAAATAAATTGTCTGCAAGTTAAAAATGTTTTGAAACGATTACAGGCGACGCTAAGGGCGGTCGCACAGCGGGAGCCGTTGGGCAGTGGCGTGTCGAGGTGCCATTTCTCTCATGCAGTAAAGCGCACCTATTTCACATATCACACTGAAGGGGTGGATACGCCATTGTGGAAGCGTGTTTCCATGCTTCGTGAATAACCAGATTAATTCTGACAATTAAGTTTGTATTCAGTTGAACATACAATCTGATAATAATTTTCCGATCACAGTGCCCGCGCTGTATAAGGCATGAACCGTCTTCGCCCGCTCGAACACTGCGATTGTGGGTTCGAATCCCACTAGTGGCATGGATGTCTGTGTGCGTTTATTCTGTGTTAGTGCTGTTCTGCGTGTAGGCAGCGGCCTTGCGACGGGCTGATCCCACATCCAAGGAGTCCTATTGACAGTGTATAGGATTAAGAAACTGAAAAAGCGGCTAAGGTTCACAAGGGCTGTAGAGCAATATATGTATGTATGTATATATATAGGTGATAGATAGACAGATATATAGATAGATGAATGGATATTTATAGATAGATAGATAGATAGATAGATAGACAGATAGACAGATATATAGATAGATGGATAGATAGACAGATAGATAGATAGATAGATATTTAGATAGATAAAGAGTCAGTATGGGCTGGAAATAAGTTCAGGCGCAGGAAGAAGAGATTTGACTCCATCCGCTTACTTCCAAAATGCTTCCCTTTTAGGAAACTCTATCCAGTGCTTTCAGACGTTATGACTATCGTTTCCAACAACAGCAAATGCAAGAACGAATTCTTGAACATGCATTGTAATAGTTATTGGTATATAACTTTGGCCACTTCCCAGGAACTTTTGTATCGATCTTGCGCGTCTATCCAGTTCCGAAGAGCCATTTCCAAGCCTCATTATGGCCAGACCAATAAGAAGTGGATCAAGCAGGTGGATGTAGCGGCAACTATTGTTTTTTTTTTCACTTTGTTCGTGGGGTGAGACAGAGTCCACTTGGTACTGCGGCTACTCTTTGACCTATTGTAGCAGACGCAGACGGTAGATGGCGATCAGTGTGGAGCAATCGGTGGAATACGAATTGGCAGGGGAAAACCTGTCTAATGCCACTTTGTCCACCACGTATCCCATATGACCTGCGTTGCGCTCGAACCCGGTCCGTCGCGGAGGGAAGCCGGCAACTAGCCGCCTGATCTATGATATGGCCAACTAGTCTGTCCTTCATCGTGTTTGACCGCCTCTGTGGTATAGTGGTCAGAGTTCCTGGTTACAAATCCAGAGGTCCCCGGTTCGATTCCCGTAAATTCTCAGAAATAATGGGTCTGGAATTGCGTCCACTCAGCCTCGTGAGGATAACTGAGAAGCTACTTGAATCTAAAGTAGATACTCCGGTATGGATAACCGAGATTAACGGCCGTGGGGTTCCATTGCGCTGACGACGAGACATCCTCTATCCGCTAAAATTGGAACTAAATTCGCCGACAAGAGGCGGTCGCTCAGTCAGTATAGTTCGCTTGCGGGCTAAAGGCCACGGAGTTTCATGGTATATTTGGCGATGTGGTAATTATATCACAGTGTCCAGCAGCGAATGGTGGGTAGACTGGTGAATAGTGACTCGAACAGTATGTGGAGGGAACCAGCCCTAGCCTAACGGAGGCACTACCCCGAATGCGACGCTAAGACTCTCGACGTGTAACCCGAAGACATCCGGCTGAAATGTCGTTGGGCTCTCAGCTGCTGTAACTGAAGCCTTTAGTTATTTTCTGCCCAATGAGATGCAAGGATAATTTATTGGAGCCGTTCCTTTACAAATTCCTGTATATTCTTCAGTCGTAAGGAGTGGGGATAGCTCAGTCCGTATAGCGACTGGCTACGCGCTGGAAGGAAGAGAGGTCGGAGTGAGGACAAAATGTTTACTTTCTCCTTGTCCAGACTGGTTATGGGGCCCGTCCAAAGGGTACCCAGGACATTTTCCCTGGGGATGCCTAGGTCAAGAATACGTGGATCTTACATCGATCCCCTCATACGCCTTCATGGAGTAGTGCTTAATTCATTCGATTCCGCATATCAGAGGAGGATCGTCGAAACCGTCCAGTACCGTGGAAGAGCTAATAACAGCTCGGTTATCAAGACGTGCCAACATTCTGATGGAACCCTAAGCTTCATTATCGTAATCACGGGAACATAGCCAGATTAATCCACTCTACATACTCACGACTTACTAAATTTATGATCCATTTGAATATTAAGATAACAATCTTCTGGTCTGTAATGGGCGTGTAAATTAGTACAAGTCCAACGACGTATCAGAGGAACTTATCACCTCCATTTTTAGCGTCGATGAGTAAGCCAAGCACGAAACTATTAACAGGCTGGCGGCAAGCATTCTTCTGTCTACACATCTGTCTGCCATGTTGTGTCCTTTTTTCATGCTATCCGACTAAATTTGGGTATGCATTTGTCATGTCACCCACACGTGCTGCATGCCATCGATTTCCTCATTCATGATATGATCAGTTTGATAATTTGTTGTGCTTCTTCTTCTTCGCTCCAATTTTGGAGCATAGGGCTGATTTCCCAGTTTCATTTATCATTTTTACAGACGGTAGGATTCCTTGGATGGGTGATCAGCTCGTCGCAAGGCCTCTACCTAAACACACGACAACGCATACACACACCAAACATCAGTCCAGCCGATAGTCTAGTCGCTATACTGACTGAGTCATCCCGACTTACACATTTCCCCAATCCCTGCAAATAAATGTCAAAATAGTGCCTTAAAAAATGCCACTACAACTTACAGTCTTGTACCCGCCTACAATGCAACAATATTAATGTAACAAAATTAATCCACTCTTAATTCACTAAATGTTCGTAAAATGTTTAAAATGTCATTAAAATTATTAAAATATATGTACATTTGGTCTTTATGGTACATGTTTCAGCTGCATAGGGCCATCTTCAGGCAACGCATCCTTTAAAGGAGTCTGCTGCACTGTGCACTTGGTCAAATTGTATGCATTAAGGCACGTCGTATTTGTTGTTACTATTAACTTCCTTGAATTCTGATGTTGTGGGATGATTTTCTTCCTATCTTGTACACAGCGGCTGTTTCCGTGTTCTATTGGGTGTGCCGTTCGCTTAGTTTTGTGTTCCTTGTATGAACATTTAGTGAATTAAGTGTGAATTAGTGTTGTTACATTAATACTGTTGAATTATAGACGGAGAACAACACTATAAGTTATATCTCAATTCAAGAGGATACTGAAATATAGCGTTACGCAATTACAGCTTATTTCCACATTCTCCCCAATTGAATATTCAGTAATCGGCCCATAATTCTCAGCAAATGGAAGCGTCGGCAGGGAAGCTTTAAATAAATAATAACCAAGAACAGTTGCAGTGAATGCGAGCCCGAGGATGCTTCATGAGCCATATACAGTGAGTGGCGATGTCTGGGCCGCGTGGGCGAGACACCGTGACATCAACGATTTCGTATACCTACTCACGGAGGATACGGATCATGATTTTCAGTTTCCATGCAGCCAGTCTATAGAAGAAAGGATAGAGGACAGTGTGTCATTTCCATATTAATGCGAACCTTGTACTTATTTATGGTCACGTTTTGATATTCTTTATGGTGCATGGGTGTATTTTCTCTTTTGAAGCAATTCTATACTGCGATGGTAATCAAACTGAACATCCACTTAAAAAGTCTTTAAGACATAGTACTCATCTGAACTTCTCTAAGAAGTTACTTTTCTCTCTTCATTGAAGATGTGTGACGAATGTAAGAAACTGACGAAAAATAGACCTTATTTATAAGGGAAAATGGATTCATTTTTAGGAAATTTAAAAGTATCTCTCGGATTTTATGGTGATAATCAGTTTCGCAGCCGGTCAGGGTAGCCTAGCGGTCTAAGGCATGTACTGTCTTCGCTCGCTTGGAAACCGGGATCGTGGGTTCGAATCCCACTCAGGGCATGGATGTTTAGTTTGTGTGTGTGTGTGTGTACGGTTTTCTGTGTTTGTGTACAGGTAGAGGCCTTGTGACGAGCTGATCACCAACCCAAGGAGTCCTACCGAATGTGTATGATCTAGAAAAACCGAAGTGAACGGAGAAGTTCATGGAGGTAGGCCTAGGCCCACTGGGGCTGTAGTGCCATGGAAAAAAAAAATCAGTTTCGCAACCGCTTTCAGAATTCTTCGTCTGTATGGCAAGAGAGACAATTGTAGAAGCCCCAAATTTCTGTTACTTCGGTTTCTATTAAAATGAAATGGGAACATAGAGAGTAGGGCCTATACCGAATCTGACAGAGGCACATAAGTCTGGTGAATAATAGCGAATTCCCCTAAAGTCAGTTAACTAGTTAGTAAAATACACACAAGAACACGCCAGAAATTTGTTTACTATCTCTCCAGCCATCGATTCTATAGCAATTTTATTGGACCTTGGCCACTTGTTCAGTTTCTTAATCCTGTACACAGTCTGCAAAACTCTTTGGACGGGGGATCGGCCTGTCGCAAGGCCACTACCTACACACAGAATAAACGCAGACGTTCATGCCTTGACTGGGATTCGAACCCATGATCCCAGCGTTCAAGCGAGCAAAGGCAGTTCATTCTTTACACTGTGCGGCCAGATGGGCGAAATTTCTTTACTGCTTACTGAATTTGTGAGCTGGAGTACCACAGTTAGCATTGCGATCGGTTACGGACTGAACGTCTTGGATTCGATTCCCGATAGGGAAAAGAGATTTTTATCTATTCCACAGCGTCCAGACAGACCCTGAATTCCACGCAGCCACCAGTCCAATGGGTTCCAGGGGCTGATTCCCAAGGATAATGCGGCAGGAGCGTGAATCTGACCACCTCAGTCTAGTGGTCAAGGACGGTACAGATATACCACCACTACCCCATATGTTTTCATGGCATAGTGCTCAAGTAATTACGCACAGGGACAACTTTACCTATTCACCTACTGAATTTACAATTTTTCTTCGAAAAGTGAACCTCCATGTTCAATGCATATCTCACACTGTAATATCGTTCTGGCAGGTATGCATCAGAACACTCCCGTTAATATGGGAAAACTTTAAGGATTAATTGAATTTAGGGCCATTCTGTATTTATATGCATATAATTAACACATTGAACCGACCGAGCGACCGCCTCTTGTCGGCAAAGTTAGTGCCAACTTTAGCGAATAGAGGGTGTCGCGTGGTCAGCGCAACGAATCCCCAAGGCCGATAATTTCGCTTTTCTGAACCTGAGGCGCTATTTCCTTGAAGTAGCTCCTCACTTATCCTCACGAGGCTGAGTGAACCCCGTTCCGAACCCACTACTCAGAAAATCTGGTAGCGCCGGGAAGTGAAGCTGACCGCACACCTCCAACTACCGCGGAATGTTCAAGGCATTGAACTTAATAAAGAACAGAGATAATTTACCTTTAAATTATGGACAGTCGGAAATAAGAAGATTAGACAGATCTGTAAAAGAAGTATTAAGGGACAACTTGAAACGAACTGATTACTGTCTCGGTATTAATCTGGAGATGCTGCATATTATACTGCACCCTGTACTGTAACTTCGAGTTCCTAGTCATCGCCGTCTTTGTGCAAATTTTGCAACAAAAACGTAAGTAACACCACAAATTCATTATCATCATCATCATCAGTAATCTGTCAGACGATATGTCCACAGTCTCTTCCAAAACAGTTCCTCCACTTAATGCGATCTAAAGCTTTCTCCTTCAAATGAGAATATCCTCTTCTGTCCCCAAGGTCATCCAGCATTTTCTTACGTCTTCTTCCTCGTCTTCTGGTCACTTCTATCCACCCCTCTATCTTTCCTTCAATAACTTCTTTTAGAAGGCAGTTACTGCGTAAGATATAACCAATCCAATTAGCCTTCCGTTTTCTTATTTTGTGTAGGATATAAGAATATATATATATATATATCTTCTAAATAAAACGCTAATATACCCCATTACATATTACAGATACACCAGACACGTACATAACGACATGACAATCCCAAAAATAACCTAAAATAACATATTTTATAAGCATTTTACATCAAAATAAAAAGCAGAACAGCGTGACAACAAAGCACCTGATGACGGCCAGTTAGGCCGAAACGTGTAGTGTTGTATACCGAGAAGAGACCAAGATATGCATATCAACGAAGTTATACAAAGACGACAAGGAGTGACAAATCTGAGATATATCCGATCTTCGTCCGGGTTTCAATGTGGGAATGTCTAGTATTCGATACTGTTTGTTACTGAAGTGCCGAGTCGATTGGTTCCAAATCATATTTGAAAATAAAGAAAACCCATATTAATAGTGAAAGACGATATGGGCTATTGTGCACTGCATCCTAACTCCAGAGTCACGTTTGTGCTGAAAGTAAATGCGATACTGCAATAATAAACGTGACATTAATACCATTAACGTCATTACTAATGACATTCACAGACGATGATTACTATTCTGTAGTTACTATAGGATTCTGACGATGGTGTATAACACACTGATATATTGGGTTTTTGGACTTTATCCATCGTCCTGGTTTTTAAGATAACAAATAAAAACCAGGACGATGGATTAAGTCCAAAAACCCAATATATCAGTGTATTACTATTCTGTGTTCTGGTGAACGCAGTATGAAGGGAATATGTCCTTCTTTCGTAAAATAACGGGACTACGTTTTTGTTAAGTCTAGCCATTAGTTCATCTAATGGGTAGAAAGAATTACTGTTGTTTTAAAAGTTTACGTGCTTCAAAGAAAATAGATGTGACGTATATTTCCTACAGATCAAGCAAAACACCTTCTAACACTAATGTAATATGTTAGGTGCTGTTGCGTTTCTTAAGTTTTAGTGGGAAAACTTTCCATTATTTTGTTCCAAACCTAATAAAGTCTGAAGGAGCTGCAGAATGGTATTACAACGTTCTTTTGTAAGACTAGAAACAGTTAATAGAAATATAACCTAAAGAAGAAACTATGATGTCGGGGTTCCGAAAACCTATCGAAAGTTGCTGAAGCAATGGATAGTTTGCGATAAACATAGACGGGGATTGATTCCTGAATGATGGAAGTTTCCCTCGCCACCCAATCTAAAAAGGTTCTGGTACTTATTCAACCTTATACCAGGGGCGCCTACCAAGAACTTTAGGCTGACCGACCTCTCACGTGCCTCCAAAGTCGAGATCTGTAATGAGTTGTACTTTACCTCCTCACTCCTTATCGGGCTTCATTGCGTTGCGTTCAGAAACCGAAGAAAGATGATAAAATAATGAAAGAGAAAACAAAGAAAAAATACATAAATAAAACATGAAGAAATAAATAAGTTCAAATAAAATAATTATTCGGAGCAGGATCTGAGGTTCGAGTAGGTATGGTATTGAAAAGTAATATCTGATTGGATATAACGCAGCATATCTTGGAGAAAATCTGACGTTTCGGAGGGATATATAACCTCCATCTTCAGGTTTGAAAAGTAAGCCAAACAAGAAACCAGTATGAAGCAAGTTGCAAATAGGGTTCTGCTAGTTACTATTCAACTCTGAAATGGAACATATTCCTCCGAAACGTCATCTGATTTTCTCCGAACTATATGCATTACATAATAGAAAATATTGCTCTTCAGTTACCTACATATTCCGGAATCCTACTGAAAATGAAGAATGTATGTGGACTCGGACTTTTACAGAGGAGTTTAGTGGGTACAGCATGAGGAGCCAGTGGCCGAGCGGTCAAAGTCACTGGGATCAAGTTTCCGAAACTCGTTGGAGGCTTGGATGTCTGCATCAGTCTTTGTGTTGTTCTGTGTGTAGGTAGCGGTCTTGTGACAGGCTGATCCTCCGTCCAACGTGTCCTACCGACTGCCTATAAAGGTAGAAGATAAACTTGTCCCTGTGCTTAACTGAATAAGTTCTACGCCGTGAAGGCGTATGGGGCAATGGATGACCTCGACAATAGTTGGAGGTGAGTGGTCAGCTTCATGCCCCTGCCGCTTTACCACCGAAGAAAGAGCCCCCGGTACCCATTGTATAGGAGGGTGGGTGGGCCCCAGAGTTGGTGTGGACGACGTGGAGAGGAGAAAAATCCTGCCCCTACCAAGACTCAAATCCCGATCTGTCGGCTGCCCAGCCCGTGCCCAATCGCTAAACGGACTGCGCTATCACGGCTCTAACCAGCTATCTGTAAGATTCATAATTTCAGAATTATTTCTGAATGGGACGAGCTCAGACAGCCTAATCCATCAAGGTAGAAGAAGAAGAAGAAGAAGAAATGTGGGGAGCAGTTTATATGAGGATGTATTGGGTCTCCTCTAGTGCCGATATGAAGAACTGTGGAGGTCTACCTCCAGTCTCCCATGAGTCTTGAGGGCATGGTGCACTTGGTTGGTCACATTAAGGGCGTCTCTTGTCGCCAAAGCACGATGCGTACGTGGGAAGCGATTGGAGGGAGGAGACAAACCCCAGACGTGCTTCTGATAAGAGGTGATAAGGCTTACTCAAACTTTAGGTTTGGATGGTGCCCTTAACTATCTTTCTCTCTATGGCTCTGCAGCCTTTGGACCTTGGCCGTTTTTCAGTTCTAAATCCTATACACAGTCGGTAGGACTCCTTGGGAGGGGGATCAGCGGGTCGCAAGTCCGCTACCTACACATAGAATAAACTCACACAGATATCCATGCCTCGAGTGGGATTCGAACCCACGTTCCCAGTGTTCGAGCGAGAGAAGTTGGTTTATGCCTTACACCGTGCGGCCATTGTGACCGGTAGAGTGCACAAGAGTTCGCTGTAGAAAAGAATATGCTACCAAATATGAGAATAAAGGAGAAAGATTTCGACTGTACAAGTAGAACGAATGGGGGGAGGAGCCGCAGGCTCGTGTAAGATTGTCGTCGTAAAACCTGATAGTTAGAAGAGGCTGTTGGAAGATCTAGGTGTAGATGGGGAAAATATATGGAAAGGGATCTCAACGAAAGAGGTTAAGACAGAAAGGTGTGAGGATGTAGCCTGAATTCATTTGGTATAGTACCAGGCTCTTGTGTACGTGGCTCCATAAACACCAGATGACTGACGACCTGCTGGAGAAGCAAGGTGTAGGAGCTAGATAGCACGCGAAACTTTACGATGAGACGGTAAGTCACGCCGACAATCCTGGTCACGCGATGCCATGCTATCACGTGAAGCCGAACTGGTTCCTCTTTTCTTAGACTAAGTGGATTTCGTACAATTACTGCGTTTCTGAATATTATCCGGAGTTTATTTAAAACACACAACGTTTCGGAGACTGGATTCTGTCTCCGTCTGCAGTTGGAACGTGGAACTTAAAGACGGAGACACAATCCAGTCTCCGAAACTTTGCGTGTTTTAAATAAAACTCACAATACGGATAACGTTCAGAAACTCCGTGGCCTGTAGTCCGCAAGCGAACTATACCGACCGAGCGACCGCCGCTTTTCGGCGAAGTTAGTGCCAACTTTTTGCGAATAGAGGGTGTCGCGTGGTCAGCGCAACGAATCCTCACGGCCGTTAATCTCGGTTTTCTAGACCGGAACGTCCAGAAACACAGTAATTATATTGTGACATGTACATTTATTGCCAGGGAACGCGTTGAAAAACACGACCATAGACACCTGACAATATTCATATAGCATCGTTAGAGGTCTTTTAGGATGTAGCTTACATCTTCAGGATTGAATAAGCCAAGCAAGAAAGCAATGTTAAGCAGATAGCAAGTAGAGTCTGAAAATTGAAGAGACACGTTCTTCTGAAATTTCGGTTGACTTTCAACGCACTACACGGCGTTATATCACAAAAGATATAAATCTTAAATGTTTACAAACTTTCTTAAGACTGTGTTAATAGTTTAATGGGAGCTCACGGAGTTCCAAGGCCCATATTTCCGGTGAGAACTGCGATTTGTAACTTGCAGCAAACTTTGACGGGAAGTGAAACCAGCTAGGCTGACTAATCCAAGGTTTGTCAGCTGAGTGCGGACCTAAACAACTAGTATTTCCCAACTTCCCCGGGCGAAAGCTTTCCTCTTGCTAACTCCTGGTGGATTTTGCAAATGAAAGACTGCCATTATCAAGGCTTGACATACGGAAGTTAATTTCACGTTTCAGAGGTGAAGTCCCTCACTCTTCACTTCATAACAAACACATGTTCTTACAGAAATACATGAGTAATGACGAAATTAACATATTTTAATACGTTTGATGGGCCTCTTCTTTCCTTTGTTTAATATTGTCACGTGTATCGGTGACTATGGATGGGGTCTGATTTGCTGAATCGATTGACCACCAATAGGCCGTAACTACAATTAATTATAACAATCTCCAGATTACTGTGACTATAGCACATAAAGTCTTCAGTGTCTGTTAACACTTCACAGCTGAATCCTCACAATTCCTTCCCATGACGGCTTCGTGTCCTTGAATCACGGCTCCTCAGCTACGACTGCCCGCAATCGACTTTTGTTGTCCCCTACAAAACTTCGGCAAGGACGTACAGAAAATATTTCACGTGCTCGCTAAGCCCTATTGTGGTGTGACGTCATTGTTCATGAGCAAGCTGGACGGACACAAAGAAAACACTCCTCCAGTGATGTTGCAATGTACGTCCTTTTGTTGTAGGCGTACGCTTCGCGGGAGTGTGTTTACCGAGTCGTTTCCTAGCAATGGGTGTACAGGTCACAATATACATTAAAGATAATAAATTACTTTTAATTTTACCTATCTTCGTATGCATGTATTTTACGAGGTAACGGTTATATATTTATTCTTCCAATCGATAAAATACCAAGGTTATTGCTATTTCCCACCATTTAGTTGCAAATGGGACAGAGTTGCGAAATAATTGTGTTTGCATATTAATGTAAATAATTCACATCACAACATTATAATTCTCGAGGTATTTTTTTATACGGCGAAATATACTTTTCTCGTCTATTTATTTGTGGATTGATTAAAGAAGCTTTCAACAGATAGATTATACGGAATGGGTTTCTTGTATAGTAAACTTCATCATATATCTACAGTCAATTATATCATACTTTATAAAATACCAGAACATGAACGTTGAAATCAACATTGAAGCGAAAATAAGATCACTAGAATAAGATCTGATTCTGGCTGAATCCTAATTATAAGATACATAAATAAACTTAGAACTAATTATTTAGAAAATTTATGTAGTACAATTTGTTAAGACGGGCGATGCGATTCATGCATACTCATGCTGTAATATCGCTAGTGTTAGAAGCAGCTTATCGGCATTGAATTACTTATTACGGAAACGCCATAAAGGGTACATCTGCTACTCATCCTACACATTAAAGGTAAAAAGGTACAGCTATCCCTGCAACAGGCCGTGGAGATTCATAGGGCTGTGAGACTTCGTGGCTCCCACATCATCTAGACATTCGGCACACAGATGGGGGTGAGGTTGTCAGTCTTACGCGCCGGCCGCCTGTTAACCCCAGGAAGATTCCTGATACTCATTTCTATTACAGGCTGAGTCGACCCCAAGATCATATTGCGGCTGGAAGGATAAGATAAAATGAAAAAAAAATCCAGTGACCTCAGTTAGCGTAAACAAAGCAAGCCCCGCATCGCCACAGCTGACAGCAAAGAGTGGACACAGTGCGCAGTTACTTCAGTGTACTCACTGCATTCGGACACACGTTAACCAGCATTCAGACTGAAGAGTGAACTTTGGACACCCCTGCAACGGTACACGCATCACGTGATCGCTGCATGATTTCATTCAAAGAGCGAAGGAGATACCGCGTGCATTTGTTTACGAGGACTCTCTCGTCTCCGCGAATGGACTGTAGACAGTCGGCACACAGTTGGGGGTGAGGTTGTCAGTCTTACGCGCTGGCCGCCTGTTACCCCCAGGAAGATTCCTGGTACTCATTTCTATTAGAGGCTGAGTCGAACCCAAGATCATACGGCGGCTGGAAGGATAAGATAAAATGAAAAAAAAATCCAATGACCTCATCGGGAATCGAGCCTGCGTCCTGCCGGCTTGTAGCATAGTGGCTCCACATTCCATCAACGAAGAAATGCCGTGCCAATGGAGTAATGATGTTGAACATATCAGTGAAGAAATTCTTAACAATATTGACGGAAAGAATCCAGACCCCCACTCAACATAGGCTTTCAGCCAGCATATATTTCTCATTCGAGTTTATTTCCGGCTAATGTTTACTATTGCCGGTCTAAGGCATGTACTGTCTTCATTCGTTTGGAAACCGGGATTGTGGGTTCGAATCCCGCTCAGGGCATGGATGTTTAGTTTGTGTGTGTTGAGGATCAAATTTGGGATTGAAAATTTAAGTCATTACCTAGGTGCCTGGAGACTTGCGAAAAGTGTTTTGCAGTGAAAGAGCAAAGATGACAACACATGGACACGCAATGAGGTTAAGAATGCGATAATCAGCATTCATGCGTAATACCGTATGCAAGACGCTCCGCTAACTAGGCCACTGGAGATGGTCATATGAGTAA
>NW_019735556.1:628260-630310 GCF_002891405.2 Cryptotermes secundus | reverse complement strand
CTCCACGGCCCCTACATGCGGAGTTACAGTGGGGACAGAGGCGGGCTGACTCCACGCCCCCCCTGTACCACGGCATTACAGCGGCGGCAGCAGCGGGAGGGATACCTCCATGCCCCCCCTACGCCGCTAGGGCATTACAGTGTGTGTGCGTTTTTCTGTGTTTGTGTACAGGTAGAGGCCTTGCGACGAGCTGATCACCCGCCCAAGGAGTCCTACCGAATGTGAAAGATCTGGAAGAACCGAAGTGAACGGAGAAGTTCATGGTGGTAGGCCTAGGCCCACTGGGGCTGTAGTGCCAAAGGGGTGAAAAATGTCTACTATTGAGGGTAACTGTTGGCTCGAAGCATACGTGTACATATTCATCACAAACGGTGGTATATTTCTGTTGTTGAATACGCTTGAAATTAACAAGTTTCATATACAGATAATTTACTCTCTTATACCATTCTTGGAGATGTAAATCCAAACAGTCGTAGAGGAACAGTTCCGTCGTTATTAGGTACATACAGAGACTGGATCTAAATTATTGTCGGGGTTTTCGTGGCCTATAATTTTCATGTATGAAAAAATAAAATAAAACTGCTGACGGAATACGAAAGTATAACTCAAGGAGTCCTATTACGTATAGAATTAATACTGCAGAATGTTAAATTCGATAAGCAGTTTTATTTTGATTTTTCCAGTTCGAAAATTATAGGCCACGGAAACCGCGACAATAATTTAGAATCACATTGCACATCTATGAAGTCTCCACTTGAGTAATCCTGTTTTAGAAGACATCTCTCGGCATTATTTTACTGAATTTGTTTATGTGGACATTTTACACTTGCGTATTTTACAAACAGAAGAAAACTTTCGAAGTCACATTCCGTTATATAAACTAATTACATTTCACATATCGATTAAAATAATCAATATTCACGGGATAGACAACACAGTCCGAAACAAAGACTCTTTACTCGTTCGGGATTGACTACATAACATTACGTACAAAGTGTTAACGCATAACATTTCGTAACCCGAAATTGTGTAATTTCAGGGCTTTCACTGACTGTTGAAACATTTGTTTTTATGTATAGAAGGAACAGAGCTGGAATGGAACTAACTAACCATTGTCACAGCAGTGTTTCTTCAAGGACAGAAATAAAGAAAAGAGGGGAATGGAAGTCTAAAAGCTCGAAGAAGAAAGTGAAGGAAAGACCAAACAAATTTTGCTTTTGCACTGATAATTTTAGGAACGATAAATGGACGATTGTAAGAAAGAGAAAACAAGAGGAGAAACGAAAGTATGAAAACGAAGGAGTATTTTTTTTTATTGCTAGTGGGGTGGGACTAAGTCCCTTGTACTGCGGCCACTTCTGGCCTATTGTACCAGCCCCAGATGATAGGTGAGGGTGATTGTGGAGCAATTGGTGGAATGAATATTGGCAGGGGAAACCGAAATACTCGGAGAAAACCCGCACCAGCGTTACTTTGTCCACCACAAATCCAACTTGACCAGACCCTGGATCGAACCCGGGCCGCCAGCGACTAATAGCTTGAGCTTTTTTTTTTATTTCTTGGCGCTACAGCCCCAGTGGGCCTAGGCCTACCTCCATGAAACTCTCCGTTTCAGTTCGGTTTCCTACATCTTAGACATACGGTAGGACTCCTTTGGCGGGTGATCAGCTCGTCGCAAGGCCTCTACCTGTACACAAACAGAAAAACGCACACAAACATCCATGCCCTGAGTGGGATTCGAAACCACAATCCTGGCTTCCGAGCGAGCGAAGACAGTGCATGCCTTAGACCGCTCGGCTACCGTGACCGGCAACCGCTATGGCGCGCCCCAACGAAAGAGTAAGTGAAGAGGTAAGGTCGCGCCGTAGTTCAAGTGGTTAGTCGCTGACTTCCCACCGCGGCGGCCCGGGTTCGATCCCGGGTCTGGTCAAGTAGGATTTGCGGTGGACAAATTGGCGCTGAGGCGGGTTTTCTACAAGTACTTCAGTTTCCCCTGCCAATCTTCATTCCACCAAATTCTCCATCATCATAATCACCCGGGACAGGCTAC
>NW_019735556.1:619522-628254 GCF_002891405.2 Cryptotermes secundus | reverse complement strand
CCAATCAGTGGCCGCCGTGCCGAGTGGACTGAGTTGGATTCCACTTCCCATTATGATATTATTAAAAAAAAAGTGAAGAGGAAGACCATAAAAATTTGTTTCATAATTTTATATTTACTTCGTAACATCTGATTCATTATGTATATTGCTATGTTTGAAACGGATATCTTAATACTGGGTCAATGTGTGGGGAAGAATCAAGTAAAAGCAAGTCTCTAAGCACGTACATTGATGTGGCAATTGCTAGAATGATACGATTTTTGACGTGACGTCATATTCTGTATTTCATAAAAGACGTATCATAAGAATTTCGGTTCAAATAATATAATTTGAATCAGTAAATTACAGATAAATTATACAAATCTCTAAAACACACACACACACACACATATATATATGGCCTAATCCACCAGAACCCGAAAACTCACTACTGAAATTCCTGTCCTAATTTCTGGGAAGAAATCAGAGTGCCACACACACTACGAGCGGAGTGATTTAGGACAATGAACTTGGTCTGATCGCCAGAATACGTGCTGTACAGAGGAGTGGCCGTCATGATTCGTCATGGCTGTCGAGGCAGTACACAGTGTCGAAACAAGTAAGAGTTGAAACGTACAGCTACGTCAGGCTCAGAATATTAACGATTTCCTCTTTGTATTCTATTTCAGCCACAATCCACGTATCTACGAACATTTAAAAAAATACCAAGTTACATTTGAGAAGAGAATAACAGTCCTCTGAAAAATATTTCTTGGTAATTAGACTGTTTTTTTTTCACTGGCTCTACAGCCCCCTTGGACCCTGGCATCTGATTTTCGGTTTCATGATCATTTTACAGACGGTAGGACTCCTTGGACGAGTGATCAGCCCGTCGCAAGGCCTCTATCTAAACTCAAGACAACACGACCACAGAATAAACATAGACATACGAAACATACATGACTTGTGTGGGATTCGAAGCCATGATCCCGGCTTCCGAGCGAAGGAAGACATTACATGCCTTAGACCGCTCAGCTACCGTGACCCGTATTAGGCTGTTTACTGATGCTACATTTTCTGCACAGGATATGCAGCTTCAATAGTGGGGTGATTCTGAGTATTAAATGAAAATTATGCCTTGCTATAAGGTATTCTTTTAGAATTCGACACAGAGAAATTTACACCTTACATTTGGTCTTACAAAACTTATACTGCAGAAAGAAGAGTTCTATCCTCTCAGCTATAGTGTCACCTAGTCCGGTGATACTCAACGGACGTTTCGGAACAAGTCGACTCCATCTTCAGGGTTAAAGAAAAAGCCAAACAACAAACCAGTCTGAAACTTGTGGCAACCACGCTGGTTTCTTTTTGACTAATTCTTCGAACCTGAAGATGAAGGCGACATGTTTCTCGGAAACATAATTTGAATCTCAACGGGCTACAAGGAGTTATATCCCAGAAGACAGATCTCTTCATAACCACCTCTGTGAGAACCTCAAATTCTACATTGCATTACAGAATTCCCAGACACTACTAACAGTTCTACTGCTGAATTCCTGCTGCAGACAACTCATAATTGCTTTCTGGCACAGAAAATGTCTTCAGGACTAGAATAAGTTGCAGGACTGAATGCCATCTCAAATAACGCTGCTGCTTTATTTATTACGGACCCGGGATAGCGTAGTCGGTATAGCGATTTCTTACGGGTTGGACGACCGAGGGGTCGTAGTTCGAGTCTCGATGGGGTAAAGAATTTTCACTTCTTCATATCGTCCAGACCGGCTTTGGGGTCCACCCAACCTGCTATTCAACGGGTACCGGGGGTTCTTTCCTGGGGGCAAAGCGGCCGAGGTCAAGAAAATGTGGATCTATAGATCCACTCCCTCATACGCCTTCATGGCGTAGTGCTTAATTAGTCAACCAAAGGGGCAACTTTACTTTTAGTTTCGCCCCATTTATCAACTGTGACATGTCAGCGCATTCCTGAGCTTAGAGTGGCAGACCGCGGAAGTCAGCTCCAGGAAGCCCACATCAGGAATCGATTTGCGGTCATCTCGAATATCGTGCTCCAGGATACGACTGAATTCCGCATTATGTATCAGAATTGTGTGAAACGAGAATCGGCATCATTACCCAATAATAGTGACTCACAGAAATCGAAAATTTCCTGCGGAAATATGAAGTCCATCCACTCTGCCAACCAGGGCACGCCGCACGTTGTGTCGGCAGACCTACGGAACAAAAACTCTGTATGAACATATTTGGATTGCCCACCGCTGTATGAACACCGGGCCGGTCACGGTGGTCGCGCGGGCTAAGGCATGAACCGTCTTCGCTTCCTCGACCGCTGCGATAGCGGGTTCGATTCCCACTCAAGTTATGGATATCTCTGTGCGTTTATTCTATATTTACGTTGTCCTGTGTGTAAGTAGCGTCCTACGATGGGCCGATCCTCCGTCCAAGGAGTCCTACCGACAATGTAACAGATCAAGACACTGAAAAAGAGGCCGAAGTCCAATAAAGGGTTCTAGAGTCACAGATAGACAGATATATAAACAGACCTCATTAAGGTCGGAGGCACGGTAGTGTAGTTGATTGAGGCACTATGCTACAACACGGAAAGTCGCGGGTTCGAGTCCCGATGAGGTGGATCTTTTTTATATTGACCTAATTCTTCCAGCCGCATTATGGGCCTGGGGTCGACTTAGCCTCTAACATATATGAGTACCAGGAATCTTTCTGGGGAGTAAAGGGCGGCCGGCGCGTAAGGTTGACAATCTTACCACCATCTATGGCAGAGTAAGACTGATGTACTACTGCTGCATTACATAAATCTGAAAAGAGGAAAAGTTAGTTTAGTTGTAACGCTCTGCACTCCTATTCCGAGACATTGATTAACCTGTCACAGAGGGCCGCGCCAAAGCTCAAGCGGTTAGTCGCTATCTTCCCACCGCGGCGGCCCGGGTTCGATCCCGGGTCTGGTCAAGTGGGATTTGTGTTGGACAAAGTGGCGCTGGGAAAGGTTTTCTCCGAGTCCTTCGGTTTCCCCTGCCAATCGTCATTCCACCAATTGCTCCATAATCACCCTCACCTGTCATCTGGGGCTGGGACAATAGGCCAGAAGTGGCCGGAGTACAAGAGACTTAGTCCCACCCCAATAGCAATAATAAAACACCTGTCACTGACTTGGATTTCCTTAATCCCTTAGAGCAATACTGGAACAGCAACTAGATTGGGTCGCGACGGCTTCCTTCCACCTTTTCTCCAATTTATGATTCATCACTCATCCTACCGCTCGTAGCTACACAGACTAAGATACTGACAGAATTGTAAAATAAATTACAGGAAAGAAATTGAAAACGTAGACTTTTGTATGGTATTAGGAATCCTCCGATTATCATTCCGGAATATTTAACTCCCTCACGTATCAGAAGCCTGGAATGTTGAAGCAAACTGCAAGATTACCTTTTTTGAACCGCGAGGAAATGTCAAACGGCTTATATCTCTTGTTTAAAGGGGAACTTAATATACGAAACAGGAATTATCCTCTTGGAAGATAGAGCTGGTATGTCAAAAAGCGGAGGCATTCGACTAAAGGCTGTTTGTTGCTTCAAGAATTTATTACAGTGGTTCTGTCCAGGAAAAAAAAAACACTCGTTTTCCTTTTATTCTTTTACATTTTAACATAATTTATCAAGTAGGAGCTGAGTTCCGGTTTGTTTGTACTAATGTGTCAGAACGCTATTTTAACGCGAAGTGCAACTCGTTATAGAGTAATTTATCTTCTTTTGACTTGAATGTGCCCCTTCTAGCCCATAGCTCTGAGGAATAGAGAAGTCCATTTATAGATTATCTGGTAGCACAATCTGACCTTTAATATGACTTGCTTACAGACAACAGAAGAGAGCACTCGAGCAAACATAGGCATACCCTAAACACTGGGATACAAACGTGAAAAGATGAACTCCAAGTTGGCAGACATAAATTTATGCAAATGTATTATTTACTATTTTACATAACTCACAGACACTGAAGTTGATTTATTGCAGATATAAATCAATTATTAGCTAATGTATACTCAAATGATTTCACATTAGTTTGCATACCATTGTAATATATCACTCTTTTCAGAACAAAACCATCAAAAGCTGCCAATGTTACCCTGCTTAAAATCCGCAACATATTTCAATCCCTGTAAGATGACCTTTATTCTTCATTTTAGCGTGAATCGATAATCACCATCCCTAAGCAAATAAGTCGATAGTACTGTAAAATCAGTGACGATTGCTTGGTTCCATATTTTCTCTGACTGAATAATTAATAAATGGAGTGGACTCCCTCTTGAGAAGTTAATATTTGCTCGGCTAGGCAAGAAATTCCAAATATTTTATGGAAACCGAAGGTTCACCGACGAGGTCACAATAGTTTTGTACTCATCCTTATTCAGAGTAAGATCAATATAGTGAAAACACTCCCCTCTTACTTCTAGATCCATCTAGTATTATCACGTCTTAACATTCCTAGGAGCGCCTTTCTTTTATGTTTTCGTACCAAAATGTTCTATCCGTTTCGTTTCTTTCATATGCGTGCTATGTACCCATATTATCCACCTAATAAAACTTGGCGAGATTCGAGATAGCGAAGTTAATATAACGACAGCTTTGGGGTAGGGATAGGACGGCCAAGGTTCGATTCTCAGCGCGAGTAACAGATCATTTTCCTACACAGTCTCCAGTACGCTGAGGCATGAAGCAAATCAACTGCCTCTTATCTAATGTCAAAATCAAGAATAGAGGAGCTATACCTCCATTCTACAATATATCTTCATGTCGTGGTGGTTCACTGTATTAAGCACAGGGACAACTTTACTTCCACCTACAATCATGTCGAGGAGCATAAACTATGAAATTCATAATTATGGAATTTTCAAATTATTCTTCTCAGTTCATACACCGTGGGTCAAAACATTCTCCTCAGCAACCGTTTTGAAAAGGTCTCAGTCTGTGCTTTCCCTAAAGTGAGATACCAAGTTTTATACCCACACAAAACTTAATCGAAAACTACGATTCTTTACATTTAATCTTGAAGTGTTTAGACAGTAGACGGAATGAGAAGGATTCTGTACTGAAGGAGAGCAGGTAGCTCCAGAATTGAATCTGCTCATATTTTTTTTTTGTGAATGCAATTTTTGATTTATTAATGTCATTCCGAAGTATACTGTGACATGTTGCCCGAAAGCCGGAATAGTGAAATCAGAACAGACGTTAATTGCTACGCAACGACTAGCTAAACACATTCCCGCGGCACCGAATATGCAAGCAACAATCGAGTAATTTCATTTGCTATGAAACTGAGCTCTAAACACGCCTTCTTAGCAACAGAGTGGCTGTGTTTTCTTAGTGATCCGTGCAAAGTAGTTATAAAGAAGAGTTCAGGTGAGAAGAACTGAGCGGAGTTTCCAGACGCTAGCCTGCCAGGATATGGGCTTGCGAGGAGGGGAACTGAATTGAATCGAGTCTTCGGAGTTGACAGTTGCAGAATAATGACAAGAAAATATTTAGACGGTGCAAGGAAAACTTCATGTGTGCTGCAGTGAAAGTGAGCGTGTTATAAATCCGTTGCCTGGATACGACTAGTGAAGGCTGGGAACCCTAGTGTGTGGTCAACGGTGAATTGTAAAGTGTGTAGAATACCGATTGCGCTGTAATTGCCTGTAGTTCCGAGTGGTGTGTATAAAATGTCAATAAATACATTCATCCAGTCCAGAACCCGTCTATAAGTCACGCAAAACACCCCTACACGAGACAATACATACGAATCCTTGACATATTTTCAAACCTGTTCGAAGATAATTATTAATACTTCCATTTTAGTCTGTGTAAAGTGAACCAGTTGACATTATTACGTCGACGAATAGCTCTTTCATTATCCATTGTATCAGGAAAAGTTGCAGACAGAATTTTCATGGTTCCAGTGGGGACACATGTTGCACGAAAGCGATTATTTGTATCTTACGACTTTTACGAAGTATCGAAGTTAGCTTCAATACTTTAAACAGAATCTGATTTTTTAATACCATAGAAGTTTTACAGCAGATCAACATGAATCCATTGATCACGAATTGAATACAATTCTGACGAAATGTTCGTGTGATATCGCGGCTCATTGTACAAGAGTGAATCGCTGCGTCCGCTGCTACATCGGATTGGGAACGCTTAGTCCCGAGGCACAGCTCAATACTCTACTTCGCGATATCACTGGAATATTCCGTTGTAATGTCTCGCAATTTTTGTCCCTGGATCGGTAACGATGCACTGCAAATTTCTGCCCGAGTTAAAATTTCAAGTTCTGTTTAAAGAGGCGAGAATGACTTTGATATCTCGTAAAAATAACGAGATATATAAATAATCTCAATTTCTGACAATAAAACCAAGAAAATTTTATCTTAAAAATTTCCTTACACAGTGGATAGTGACGGAGTAATTCGAGGTGATAATGTTAAATTGTTCAATCTGTATTGACTACAAATATAATAAATCAAAGTGGATACTGGTAAAGCCATTTTGTCAGTCCTATTATTCCAAAGAAACTAACCTAGACGTAATTAATCAATATTTATCCCTAATGAGCGATCGGGCTACCTAGAAACGTCCAGCAATTGACTCTTATTATTTTGCAGAGACAACCGGTAACCCAAGTGAAGCTCAGAGTCACAAAACACACAAAGGACATGGATGTAAAGCATTGGTTACACATGTGTAACAAGAGATATTATTATTATCACTGATGCACAGTTCTATTACAGTGCAAGGGGCTGACACTTTCCAAGAGGTTCAAGACCTGATTAAGCATTCCTCAAGCAATGGGTGCGGTTATACTGCAATATAATGCTCTGCGGTTTGCATAAATAATAGCCTTGCCAAATAGCGACATAATCTAACCCCAACCCAAAGCACAGCTCAGGTTAATGTTTCCTCACGCGGATTTCACCCGTCATTTGCAGGCTGTACGACATAACGGAGACGTACAATGTATTTAAACTCATACAGACCTTAACAATAGATGAGGGAAACTTTTTAATCAACTGAATCTTAATTCTGTTAATAATCTTATAAGCACAGACATTTCATACCGTAGCAAACTTTTAATTCCAGCAGGTGGCTCTATGCATATCACGAAACTTTCATCATAACATCACGAACAGGGGTACAATTTCAGGTACACGCCCAACATACTCAGTTTGATTACATCATCTGAAGAGGAAAGTTTACAGAGATTACAAATTTTTTAATGATATTAAATTATCTTACATCTGGCAGGAATTTGAGGAACATGCAAACATTTCCTCCCCCATATCACTTGATGATTTTTTGAACTTATACAGAATTGTTTTGCATATGACTGTGGACCTGTCGTCTGACAGATTACTGATGATGATAATGATGATGATGGTACAAAATTAACCATTAAAACGCGATCTTCTTCAGAAGCTATTAGTCGCCCAGTTATTCAAAACATTCCGTCTTTTATGAAAGTTAAATGTTAATTACTTCTGTATAACAGCCTGCCATTCTTCCCTACCCTGATCGAGACGAGTCCAGTCCACAGCCTCCCTAATTGTTCATGACCAATTCCAATACCTTGAGTTTTCGAGACGTTATCTTCCATTCAAGTTTCATGACTAGAAATTTTTCTGTTTCACATCTCTCCAATGCGTGCTGCATGCTCCTACAAAATTCCACTTATCCGCTTATCCTAATAATACGGGATGAAATATAAAAATTATGTAGCGCCTGGTTATGCGTTTTTCTTTTTCTTCAGCCCCTTGATATCTGGGTTTTCGGAAACAGGTTCTAATACAAATTCTCGTCAATTACAGGCGGTTATTCGTTGGCTTCTCACTGCGGAGACCCGGGTTCGAGACAGATTCAGGTCATGTGGAATTTCTGGTTGACAAATTGGCACTGGGACGGTTTCCCTTGCCGATCTTCATTTCACCAATTGCTGCACAATCACCATTATCTATCCTCTGGGGCGGGTACAATAGGCCAATAATGACCGCGGTACCAAGTGAACTCAGTCACTTTGGGGAATAGCATATATGAGTTTCTTCCGGACACGCACGCATGCGCAGTTCCATACGGATTACACTTCAGATGTAGATGGAGATAAATCTAGCTCATTTTACTATTATCGCAATTCTGTTAGTTCCGTCCTGTAGTCCGCGGGGTAATGTCACGTGTACATAGTGTTTCATTTTTTTTAGCCCAGGCTTTAAATTATCACTCATATTTGTGTAATATTTAGAGTAGGTTTAGTTGCAACATGATGACTGCCCTTGGTATTAGACCAACACGTTTCGCATATAACGGGAAATTAATTTGTTTGGGAATTCAGTAAGTGATTTAAAAAAATACATTATCAATTACAATTTCACTTGATCCAGTTTTCACATTATGACAACTGAAGATTATGACTAAAATTAATTTGAGACCTTGCAAATTTCTACTTGCTTCAATCCACATGGTCAGTTCTCCTTTCGCTTTAGAGCACAGCTTCATGACAACGTCCGGGTGAGATTGAATGTTACTCCATACAGTTACACAGTATGAATATGTAGGAAGCTCAGAGGCTGGGGGCCGCTCCATAGCTCAAGCGGTTAGTCGCTGGCTTTCCACCGCGGCGGCCCGAGTTCGATCCCGGGTCTGGTCAAATGGGATTTGTGGTGGACAAAGTGGCGCTGGGGAGGGTTT
>NW_019735556.1:574321-619428 GCF_002891405.2 Cryptotermes secundus | reverse complement strand
CAAGGGACTTAGTCCCACCCCACTAGCAATAAAAGAAAGCTCAGATGCTAATATCCGGTCTGTTCCTTACCTGCATCACAGCACCCTTCTTCTTGTAAGGCTGGAGTCCCTGCAAATGAAATAAAAATCTTAGCATAATGTCACGTGACTAATGATATTTGGTTCTGGATTAGATGATTGGATTTATTGGTACTTCGATTACAATTACATTCAATTAAAACAGCTTACACATTTAACTCCTTCTGTCTTCCAAATTCCGCAGGAACAATCTCTTGAATTCCGAATTAATTATCTTATACCTGCCAAAGAACTGAATAGGGATCACCGCCTCAGAAGGTTCCAATACTGCTCTTCATGAATGCGTTGTCACGGGAACGTGCATCAACCGTTGCCTACTGAACGGATAATTCTGTTTCAGGCTCCACTATTCAGGGTTCAGGTCTTTACCGAGCCGTTACCTAGCAAATGGACTTTCCGTCTTGTCACGAAAACGTGTTAATGAGCCGTTGTCTGGGAATGGATTAATCCAGGCCTCATGTCACATTACACATATTAACTCTGAGGTTCTTACAGCTTTGGCTACGAAGAGTACTATCTTCTGTGATGTAACTACATGTAGTTCGGTAGTTCATCAGCGTTTCGGAGAAACGTACTGCCGACATCTACATGGTCGAAGAATAAACCAAGCAAAGAACCAGCAAGAATCAAACAGAATCGAAGAGGAATTTAAAAAAGCAACTAGAAAGTAATAATTGCTAAAGAGAGCTCGTCATGGCAGCTACTTCTCGCTGCTTTCTTCTTTGGCTTATTCGATCCTGAAGATACAGGCAGAACACTCCGAATTTCTAAAGAACTACATGCCGTTATATATCAGATGATAAGACTCTGCAGATACTTAGAAATTTATAGATATTAATAATCAGGAAATTTTTGCGAGTTCACTTTTATCATTACTAGTAAAGAAGACCTGTTCTATGCAATATTTCTTTTACGTTTAATATTGCATCTATGCAATGCGTGAAACGAAACATCGTGGGGAAAGGTACTGTTGGCCCTCCATGTGCCCGTGCCCATTGGATAAGGAACTGTGTGGCCCCAGATCCTGTCTGAACTAGAGAACTCTCTTTTCCCTAGTCGTAGATCCAAGTATAATTCCCCAGTCTTCCGGTCCGCGACGTAACAATTATACCGACTGAGCTATCCCGGGCTCTATAAAATGATAATTATTAATTACTGGTATAGCACCCACCGCCTCGGCCCGGGTTTGAGCCCAGGTTAGGTCACATGTGATTTGTGATGACAAAGTGACACTGGGGAAAGTTTCCTCCGAGCAATTCGGTTTCATTCCACCGACTGCTCCACACTCATCATCATCATCATCATCTCTCATCTGGGGTTGGTACAATAGGCCAAACAGTGGCCGACGTACCAAATGGACTCAGTGTCACCCCACCCCAAGAAGCTACTGCTATAACAGAAAATTAAGACAGTTGGTACTCGGAAGGGTACTCGAGTAATTCAAGCAAATTGAATTCAGTAGCGACTGAAACATATCCTCCTGGCTTGCAAGTCAACCGCTGGAAAGGCATATTTATATTAAACCGGCTCGCGAATGTTACTCGGTAGGGGCCGTCTGAAAATGCGATTCACGATGGAATGATAAATTTCGACTAAGCAGAAAATATAACTTCAAACCACGAAGATTTGGTAGACCAAAGAATTAGAAAATGATTCCATCCTGACTCAGCTTTTCTTACTCGTGTCAGCGTATCCCGTAAAACAAACCCTCGAAAAATGGCCGTGCCGTAGCTCAGGCTGTTAGGCGCCAGCTTCCCAACACGGCGGTCTGGGTTCGATCCCAGGTCAAGTCAAGCACGATTTGTGGTGGAAGCAGTGGAATTGGGGCAGATTTCTTCCGAGTACTTCGGTTTTCCCCTGCCAATTCTCATTCCACCAAACCCTCAACACTCATCTATCTTTCGGGGCTGGTACAACAGGGTAATTAGTGAGCGGTGTATCAAGTGGACTCAGTCTCATCCAACTCTACGAAAAAAAAGGGATACCTCGAAAAGTGCAGGCGTTAAATTCCTGAAAAAGGCGATTCAGAAAACAGCAGTTGGCAAGACCAAGGTCTAAAGGGGAAAAGATATTTAGAGGGGCGATCACCGCTGTTAAAGATAATTATACTTAAGTTGCCTCATTATCTTTAAGTTATAAGATTCGAGGTTCTCACATCGGTTATGAAGAGCTCAGTCTTCTGGGATATAACACCGTGTAGCATCTTGAAAAATTTGTTGATTTTAATGGAGAAAGATAAAAGGTAAAGGTAAACTTATCCCTGTAACAGGCCGTGAAGGCCCATAGGTTTGTGAGACGTCGAGGGTCCCAAATTTTCTAGACAATCGGCTCACAGATGGTGGTAAGGTTGTTAGCTCTACGCACCGGCCGCCTTTTGCCCCCAAGAATATTCCCGGTACTCATTTTTGTTAGAGGCTGAGTCGACCCCAGGGCCATAGTGAGGCTGGAAGTATTAGATAAATTGAAAAGATCCATATCATTGGGAATCGATCCCGCGATATTCCGGCTTGTAGCATAGTGCCTCAACCAACTACGCTACCTCGTACCCCGATTTTAATGGAGAAACACTCTGTTTTCTGTGAGGTATGAACTGAAGTTCTAAATGTTATTTAGAAGAATTTCATGCTTCAATGTGTTAAATAACATTTTTTCAGCGAGGTGGATAAGCGTACAAAGGGACACGAAGCATCTGCTGATTCGTGCATGCCGAATTGACACAATGCATTAACTTAAGAGCACCAGACAAAACAGAAAGGGTACGTTATTGTCAGTGGTTTCGTCAGCTCGCTCCAAATGGTGTCAACATCTTGAAAAGTGTTTTCTTTACGGATGAGGTACGGTTTCACTTAAGTAGATGTGTTAACAGACAAAACAACAGAATGTAGAACAGTCACAACCCAGACGTTTTCCATGAGGTGACAAAGCACCCGGAAAACATAGGCCTATTTTGTTCTCTGTTACGTCGCCATGTACTTGGGCCCCTTTTCCTTCGAGGCAGTAAACTACTTCGTAATTCATAGTTTTACTGAATGAAGCCGAATGGGATGGTTTATTACAGAATGATACTGTCACGTGATTCCTGGTAACGCGACAAGTAATTAATGGGTTCCGGAGTTGTATGAATCGATTTATTGGATATTCACAAGGCAGAAATATAATTAGTTGTTACACAATCTTACTGTAACTATAACACTTCGTAACTACGAACAATTTGGCCGCGCCATAGCTCAAGCGGTTCGATCCCGGGTCTGGTCAAATGGGATTTGTGGTGGACAAAGTGGCGTTGTTGCAGGTTTTATCCGAGTACTTCGGTTTCCCATGCCAACCTTCATTCCATCAATTGCTCCACAATCGCACTCACCTGTCATCTGGGGCTGGTACAAGTGGCCAGAAGTGGCCGCAGTACAAGCGACTTAGTCCAACCCTACTAGCATTAAAAGAAAAACTACGAACAATGATAACACTGTAAAGGTTATATGACATAAAGTAAAATCTTCACTTCTGACTTCTTCAGTCTTCTGTCGTAGTGTGTCTTCTGTTGGTCAATTCTCTCCCCGAGGTAGGTTCTGGTAGAAGGGAATGCAGATCACCACCTTCAGCAGTAGAGTTATTGCGTTGTTCGTTGTTACTTTGCTCTGGAGGTTCGTTGCCGTGTGAACGGAAACGTTTCTGTATGCGGTACTAGGAACTGACGTGACTGTATGCAATGCTTTGTTTCTTCAGTTTTATTCGTTGCCGTGGAAACGTGTTCCAACAATTCGTTGTCCAGCAGCGACGCCATTAGTGCGGTCACGGAAACGTTCTCAGAGAAGCCTCGCCCAGCAGATGGATATATTGCAGCTTTCAGGCGTCATGTCACAATACGAAGTGTGCAACAATATAAAAGAGTTCTGTGGTGACCATATCTCCTTGAAAAATGCATGGACATCATGATCTCCGGACTCGTTTTCCTAGACATTTATTCTTGTTTACTTACTTATTCATGGTGCTGAGGCCTTCTGGGGTAGCCGCCAATTCTGCAGCTACTCAAGAATTTTTCAGCATTTTATGGAACCCGAAGGTTCATTACCGTGTTCACAAGAGTCCTCCACTGGTCCCTATCCTGAGCCAGATCTATTCAATCAATACCATCCCATCCAATCTCTCTAAGATCCATTTTAATATTGTCCACCCACCTATGCCTTGGTCTTCCCTGTGGTCTCTTTCCTTCTGGCTTTCCCACCAATAACCTATACGCATTCGTCTCCTCCATTCGTGCTACATGCCCTGCCCACCTCATCCTCCTTGACTTGATCATTCTAATTATACTTGGAGAAGAGTACAAGTTATGAAGCTCCACATTATGCAGTTTTCTCTTTTATTCTTGTTTAGCTACGTAAAAGATCACATGCATTCAATGAATCTTCATATACTTGAACTACAACAAAATCCTGACAGGTGCATAAAAACGATGTCTCATTTAACGATTAAAACTTTCATTATATTAAATCCATATTACTAGACATATTGTTCCCCTATCACGGTTTTAAGTCTCAGACATCTAAAGGGTAAAGTTTTGTATCATCGTCATGTTGGATTTGTTTGCTTACCCGGACGCACCATGGACCTGGATTCGATTCAGCCTCTAACAGAAATGAGAATTAGATATCTTCTTGGGGGTAAAGGACAGCCGGTGCATAAGGCTAACAACTTCTTTGAGAAGACTGTCTACAGAAAATGTGGGAGGCTCGATGTCTCACAACTCTATAGGCATCCAGGCCTCTTACAGGGACAGCTTTATATTTTTTATACGAAGTATGCAGAAATGCTTATGATCTGTCTCAATATTAAACTCGGTGTGCTTTGTTCTAATGTTCCAGAAGCTATCGCTGTGAAACGAAATAAATATTTCGCACTGACGACATGTTGTAATGTTACCGAAAAACTAGGTCGATAAAAATTCAATTTTTTTCGAAAGACTATTGTCATGATATTATCAGGACTCTTAAACCAATTGGTCCTACAGCAGTTCACACTCGACACTTTCGCGAACCTGTCGTGATGGTATTACTGATTGCAGGAAACTGAAAACATCTAACGTTGGAACTGTTACAAATGGTATAACAATTTGTACCAAGTTTCGCAAAAGCAGTCACGTGTTTCTAAAGCTGACATGAGGGAAACACAGACAGAACAAAGACAGACAAAGACATTGTGGTGACTTCTAGGTTTACTCTTCGTCATTAAGGAAGACTTCATGTGAATGTATCTTCGTGAACCCCTGCCTCCTGTAATTAGAATGAAATCTGGGCGTAACAGAGACTAGATCATATAATCATATTTATATACTTACGAAACTATATAGCACAGCGGTACTGATTGAGAGATTAATAGATTATTTAATATCACTGCTTCAACTACTGAAAATAGTGACATATGTAGCAGGAAGATGATTCTGAGTGGTGAATGAAAAGGATTTTAACGGAACAAATATTATCCCAACTATTATTTGGAGTGACTGAGGAAAACTGCAAAATATACCAGAATGGAAAGTAAACACGGCCAGGATTTAAACTGGCGGTGTTATTGAATAACAGAATGGTAATGAGAATCCCAGATATTCGCAGAATTTACTAAAATTACAACAAAATTTTCAACTAATCTTTGAGAAGACAAAGTAATTAATAAGTACAGTAACTAATGGGTTTAATATTATATCCAACCGCAGAATTCTGAGCCCAGCAATGTTACACTTGTTGCTCATAGCGAAGAATAAATTGAAATATGTGATGGAGAAGGTGCAACTACCCTTATCTCGTAACGTTCATTTATGTGGTATACGGACATACACTGGATTACATATTGCGCTAACTCGACTTGCAGATGTTTTATAATGTTTCACAACATAAGCGGTTAGTTTTACTGTAATTACATAATTATTTATTCTAAATGTTTCCATTAAGCTTATCAGATATTAAAGTCAATTTCATTTTATTTGTCATCACGATTTACACTGATGAGACATTATTCTTGAAATGTCTGGGGGGACATGGTAACCATGATAATGAAACGCAACTGATCAACGCGTTGTCAGAAAAAGGTTCGGTAAGCAACCTCAACAATAGCGAGACAGGTTTCTATGCCGTTTGCGCCGAGAAAGAGCCAGGCAACGCAGCGGTAAATATTCAAGAACGCAACAATAGAAGAACTGTGTTTTATGTGGTCCGCACAGCGACTGTTGCTATTCAACGAGGTAAATAAGCCTCTACAACAATAGGGGCTGTGTTTTCCGTTTGGTCCGTGCTGAGGCTATTTAAGAAGAACGAATTGGAAATTAAACTTGGCGGTGGTCAAGCTTACGACCGTTCAAATGAATAAGTTCTCGTTGTAGCATAAGATATATAAGTTAGGCATGATCTGCTCTGTAAGGCCTGTACTGACAGAGGACTTATGTGTAGTGCAAAAGAAGAATTTTCGATAACATGTTATATGTGCGAAATATATACTTCACGAAAGGTTAAGTGTATTCATAAGAGACAAACCCATCTTCTCATCAGAGAGGATGTTACATAAGGACTATTACCACAAGAAATCAGTTGGAAAAAAATCTCTGGTCGTGGGCCTCAAGGGGTCTGATGCCAAGACGAACTAATTGGCGGTAAACCACCAGTCGTAAAGTGACTCTGACTCTGACTGGAACCAGAAACCCGTGTGGAGGCGGGGTACAATATCGCAACTGTGACCCTGCGAGTCGTAGGAGGAGACGAAAAGAGAAGTCTAAAATCTGAGACAGTAAAATATGGTCGCTAGTTCCAAGGGACTCAAGCCCGAAAAAGACTACACTGGCGAGGACCAGCAGTACGTACAAATAACAGACCCGCCCTATAGTCAGAGAGGGCACCCAACAAAAACAAGACCGTAACTGTCAAACAGTATTAAATATCTGGTCATGAGCCGTAGATAGGGCTCGGCACCAAGACTTACTAACTGACCATCAGTCGCAATGTGACTTTGACTTTGACTAGAAGTGACAGTGACAGTGACAGTGAGTGACAGAGTGAATTGCGATTAGGAGTACAGAAGAGTACAGGTGGACGATTTGATATGTGATTCGAAGACTTTGTTGATGTGTAATATATGGAGTGATTTGAAGCGCTAGGCCCATTGTATTACTGCATTACCAGGAGAGGACTTGTGTGTGTAACAGTGAATTATAAAGTGCAAATCAGCTACAGCGCTGTAGTAAATGTGATCAAGCGAAATTGTAACCAAAGTGCCAATAAATCCAATCATCCGAAAGAGAACCCGCCATTATCGTCATGTATACAAACCTACACGCGACAATATTATAGAAGAGCATATAAGCACACAGAGAATAAACTTAAAAACACTGTATTGGATAGCAGAGGAGAAAAAATCTAAAAATTAAGGCGGTATTACCACGACCACCATTACACTTAAGTTTAAACTTTCTTAATGCGTATATTACACTGATCCACCGACGTTTCAATAAGCAAGTTATTTAATCATATGTGGACTCCTAAGAAGTACAGGGTTATTACAAATGATTCATTCCATTTCAAAACACTATATTGGTTGCTTTCTTTTGAGTTCTGTGTATATGCTTGCGATGCGTCATGCCAGAATTTATCATGCATCACTCGATGTCTGGAGTCAACTGGCTCAGATCCAAATGAAACAGAAACGTGAATTCTCTGAGCTTTCTCACGTGGACACCATTGTTGCATTGAATGGAAGAATCGAAAGTGATTTAATTGAAGCACACGAAAGTGAAACTGCTTTTATAATATCATGTATTATTATTTTCACTCTTTGCAACATGTCCCGAATTAATATTAAAATCAACCAATTTAATTGAAGCGAGAAAAAAAATAATACATTCTCCAATCAACTGAAGTGACAAAGAAAATTTATAATTTGATGACTGGTTATATTTGGCGTTTAGAACTTTTAAGCAGTGAATTGTATCACGTCTTCGAATAGGAATAAAAATGCAGAACTATAGAGTTAATATAACCACAATAGAAATTTCAAAACAGCTTTCTAGACGCAAAAAAGTTACTATGTCCATGTTCCAAATTACAAGACGCGGTACAGATTAATTCCTGTAGTAATTAAGAGCAGAAAAAAAGGCAATGGAAATTAGAAGAATGAAAAATATTGAAGACCGTAATTCATTCTCTTCTCCTGGCACAATCAGACCGATTAAAGCAAGGAAGTTGGGGAACGGCATGTAGAATGCAAGGTACAAGTGACAAATTAATGTCGAATTATTGCAAAAAATTCAGCGTGAGAAATGAAGTATTATAAATCAATGAGCCGGACATAACCTCAAAATTTCGCGTAGTCATTGTGTTTCTATATTGTCTTACAGAGGATATTCCATGTATGATGGGTACTCATGTTTGTGATTCATCTTCATAAGAAATTTCACATATCAAGATCAAATAGTTCATGGTTTATTGTCATCAAACTGAAAACGAAAGAAAATTTCGCACAACTGCCATGTTATATGATGATGTGCCATCTTTCATTTCCGGATCCCAAAATAAGTGTCGCTACCAGGTTAGCGCTTTCGCTAGTGAGAGAAATGTAAAGGCAATGACAGAGATCTGAGTGGCTAATTCTTCTATACGAATAACAAATAATGTAACGGTGAGATGAAAGCTCTGAAATTACCCAGTTTCGGGTTAACGAAACAGAGAATTATCGAACGTTAACGCGTTGCATGAATTAAGTTATACAGTAGGTCACGGATGAGGAAGCAGTATTCCCTGAGTACTAAGAATATTGTAACACCTTAGTGACTAGACACGGTGTTTGGACTGACAATTGGATTTATTTAAAGTTTATAACTTGTAACTATAAATAAGTCTCACTGATTTACACACTGTATAGATGGAAGCTACAGCGCTCATACAGCCTTCTATCTGCTGTTTTCACTAGTCGTCGCCTAGTAGTGGCTTCTAATAACGGGGACTCGCAATGACGACTCGACTCCACTCCATTCCTCGACACTGCCTGCTAAATTGCTGCTGGACCTTGTCCCCACAGTCTTTCTTGGTTCCGAGGCCCCCCATGCCCCGGGACTAACGACCATATTTTAATGTCACGTCTCACAGAGTCGTGAAACTCGTTGACTTCTCGACTCGGCTGGTGGTTGCCTAGCAATGGCCGTATCTATTCGTTACAGTATTCCGGCTTTCGGTCATGTCACAATATTCTTATGTGAATATGTGAAATGTAGTACGGTATGCTATATAAAGGGAAAAGGTTTAATATTGACTATTTGTATGTGTTATTCGTGGGTGACTGGGTTAAACGCTGACCTCGACATATTTTACTATTCAATTACATGCAGAACTGGAAAGGAATAAGAGAGAAAGTAAGAGAAGCCAATTGTATGAAGCCTCATGAAACTTCCCGTCGATGTCTTGACTGGTGTTTAAATAGTATAGTATAATTTTATCGATTTAAGTTATCCAGTGTTTGGTATTACGTAGGTGGGAGGATAATATTGAAACGAATTTTAGAGAGGGATAGCTCTTGTGAACACGGATGTTAACCGTCGGGTTACATAGAATTTAGGGAAATCTTGAGTAGCTTAGCGACTGAGAGTTTCTCAAGAAGGATTCTTTTCCATGGAGCTAAAGAGTTAATTACTTAGTTTAGTTAGTGTCTGGTATTAGCCCTTTCTAACCGGTCATAGTAGCAGCGCGGTCTAAGGCATGAAATGTCTTTGATCGCTTAGAGGCTGGGGTCGTGGGTGCGACTCCCAATCAAAGCATGCATATTTGGTGTGTGTATGCGTTTATTCTGTTTGTGCTGCCCTGTGTGTAGGTAGCGGCCTTGCGACGGGCTGATCACTCATCCAAGGAGTCCTACCGCTTGTGAAAAGTGATTACGGAACTAAATAAGAGGCCTGATCCCTGAATGGACTGGAAGAGATATTGAAAAAAAAAAGCCCTTTCTAACGGACCCAGATGAGCGGAGACAGTTCCAGATCACTGTGTTCTGATATGGAAATAGATATTCAGGAAGCTAGTGACACCAAGGGGAAAATACGCGGGGTATAGACTGGCAGCTGAACACTGAAGCGGGTTGTGGGAAAGCACCAAGTGCAGACATGGCAGGAATCATCCAACCACTCACCTTCTTCACGTCCAGCTTTGGCGAGTCATAAAAAATGTCCTTGAATATTTACATACTTTAGATACAAGGATGTCCTCAGGATGGGTGTGGCTGTAGCGCTGCGATCAGGGCTCTCTTGAAGGTCCTAACACGAAATGGATTCAGCAGAGTTCTGAATGCTTGGGAGCGAATTAAGTAGTTGTCTCCCCTAAGTAGGAATACAGTAAATCCTTGCTTGACGTTATTTCTTTATTACGCTCATGATATTTTCATAAAAAGGCTTCATAAAACGTCGTGTTAACTCATTATTACATCTTTGTTCATCCAAGAGTGTAAGAAAATGTCCGAAGGGGAAGGTAACTCGCCCAAACAAGTGTTTAATATTGATGAGACCGGGTCCTCATCCACCCCTCGCTCGTTTCATCTCCAGACACCGGTTAATGCAATGTACAAGTCTACAGCTGCATGTATCTGCAGCCAAGAAGTTACAAGTCACAAGAATGTATTTACAATCGCGTTTAATATAGTCTGTACTGCTATGCACGTCATGGGGGTGAAAGAAGGCTAGGAAACTTAACCTCCTGCCTTATGTTTCTTGTGTTAAAAATGGATTCGATTAGCACCGTTTGGCGTAATGTAGCGGTTTACAAGGATGTAACCACAACATTAAATAAGGACTTACTTTACCGATTGGCCTCGCCATAGCTCAAGCAGTTAGTCGCTGGCTTCCCACGGCGGTGGCCCGGGTTCGATCCCGGGTCTGGTCAAGTGGGATTTGTGGTGGACAAAGTGGCGCTGGGGCAGGTTTTCTCCGAGTACTTCGGTTTCACCTGCCAATCTTCATTCCACCAATTCCTCCACAATCACCCTCGCCTATCATCTGGGGCTGGTACAATAGGCCAGAAGTGGCCGCAGTACAAGGGACAATACTTTACTAATTACAATACACCATCATCAGATTCTAAAGGGTTCTGACGGTGATGTATAATATTCAGAATTATTTGGTTTTGGACTTTGCGTATCGTCCGGACGATGGACTAACTGCAGAAACCCAGTAATGCTTAGACGTAGGCTTGAAGACTCAGTATTTCGGCAACATGAAATCCACTATCCTATCGGATATGACGCTATGAAGGGTTCTGTCTTCAGTGATATAACGTGGTGAAGTCCGGTGGAAATCAACCGACATGTCAAAGGAACACATTCCTCAATATTCAGGGATGAAGAACAGTTCAAGGAAGCAACAGCCTGAAGTGGACTTTTACTATCTGGTTACATACTTCTGGTTTCTTTGTTGGCTTACTGTTCAACCCTGAAGATGGAGACAATATGTTCTTCAGAAACGTCTGTGCACTTTCACCTGAATAAACGGCGTTATATCTCAGAAGATTAAACTCCTCACTAAATGTCGTCTGAGTCCTGCGCAGGCGTAGATTCTTCTGAAAGTTACGAAACGAGCAACGCCATCTTATTGTGCCAATAAATCACAAGTCAGCATGCGGCTAGACACCATATTTAGGCAGGCGTCACACTTTCTCGCCTTCAAACCAAGATTTGTTAATTGTATGAGAGTTATCAGACTCTGTTTCCTCGACACCTTGTGGTTTCTGAACACTCATATTCCGCCAGCCTCTGAGAGCACAACGAGCTTTACGTAAGAGTGCAGCAGCGACACGCCGTGCAATCTGAAAGTGCGGTCTCTCATTCATTCGTGCTAATAACCGGAACGAACCTCTCGTCACCAAGGAACTAAAGTATGCAATGTTATTAGAAGACCGTCTTGATATATAATGTTCATTCTCAACAGTTGGGAAAAGGACAAATTTAATGAGCATACAAATATAGTGAACAACTGTATCTCCAATTGTAAAGACGACTGCCTCACTGACTACTTGCGTAATATTCTGACTTCCTGACGGACTGTCTGACTGACAGCTGTCTACACTGCTCACCGATTTCCTGACGAGCTGACTGATTGTATCACTGCCTGAATACGTGATTCTCTGAAATATTTACTGTGTGACTAAGTGACTGCGTGATTATCTGATAGACTATTTGCCTGGCTATGTGACTGATTGCCTGACTAGCTGATTACCTGGCTGGTTGCATAACTAGCTCATCTGCTGCCTGGCTAGCTGATACTGCCTGAATAGCTGATTACCTGGCTGGCTGACTGTCTCACTACCTGGCTGGTTGCATAACTAGCTGATACTGCCTGAATAGCTGATTACCTGGCTGGTTGCATAACTAGCTGATACTGCCTGAATAGCTGATTACCTGGCTGGTTGCATAACTAGCTGATACTGCCGGAATTGCTTAGCTGATCTGCTGCCTGAGTAGCTGAGTGCCGCACATCTTAACAAATGCCCAATACGTTTATATGCTGTACGTTTATGGTTTCTGCGATGGTAGTGCCACGGCTGCTGTTGAATATCGTCGAAGGTTTCCTTCGCACAGAATTCCGGTTCGTAGAATATTTTCCAAGATGTTCGATATATTGCGTGAATGTGGTACGCTTCCCAGTGCTTATGTTTCACCTGAACGAGCACGTCAACAATATACGGAGGAACAGGAAAACATTCTTGAAACGGTATAGCGTAGCCCTACTACTAGCACGGGGAGACTTTCTACACGTCTCGGTGTTTCACGAACACGTGTATAGCGAACATTGCATGATGACAGTTTGTACTCATTTCACCCACAGCGTGTGCAAAATCTGCACACAGGGGACAATGCCATGCGTCTAGAATTTTATCATTGGTTACATACTAATCGCCAATTGTTTCCATTAATACGTACTATTCACTGATGAAACTACTTTCACCCGTAACGCAATCAACAACACACGTAACTCGCATGGACTGTCTCAAGGACAATCCACATGGTACTGCGGAAACAAATTGTCAACGTAAGTTCTCTACCAATGTGTGTTGCGGTATGATCGGTCCTGGCATTACCATTAACTGGCCACCAAGATCTCCGGACCTAACCTCGTTAGATTTTTATTTATGTGGCTGGATGAAGTGTAAAGTGTACAGAAGGAAAGTGGATACACAGACGAACTGCTCGATCACATAATGGATGTTATCGCGAGCATAAAGGAACGTGAAGATGCACTCAGACGAGAAACGCGCCATGTCCTCACACGAGTTGTAAAGTGCATTGCTGTTGACGGTGGAATTTTCGAAAATGTATTAAACTAGTTAAACTGTACCAACTTCATCACTTGAACAATAAATACCGGTATTAGAAACAGTACGCAATATCTCTTTCTTATCAACAATTTTGCAACTGTACAGTGAAATAGCTCGATCTCGGAAACCGTTCGGAACAGGACACATGTACATATACACTTCTGTTTTCCTTAGAATGACCGATAATATGACCTCTCAGAATATTGAATAATGTGAAACTAACGGCAATACTTAGGTCCATCCACTGAAGTGCTTGACAAGAGCTGAGAGACAAATTACAAGCAAGAACTGGAGAAAGAAAACACATGAATACAGAAGTAGTGAGCAAACAAAACAAAAATGAAGAAAAATACTAAAAGAACGTAATGACTAAGAACTACATAACACAGAGATTTAATTATTATTAACAATTTTTGTATAAGATTGAGAAATGTGACTGAGAAAAACCGCTCTGATTACAAATATGTCGAGAAGCGTTGGCAGCACAGGCGCACCGAGCAGAAGGACAGTGTTTATTAGAGGGACAAGAACTAAAGGTTAAGAAGTCCTAACATTCCGAGGTAAGTGCAGTAATTAAGGCCACGATAGACCTGAACAAGAAAAGTGCATCAAGGTGATGTCTCCGTTTACGTAAATAATGTACACCTAATTTCTCTAAGGAAAAATATATTTATAAAGAACATGAAGGAAAAACAATACTCGTAGAAACAGACGGACCCAAACTTCTGCTGAATGCCGTCAAGTAGTCAGATTCACAGCCGATCATAGAGGCCGCGCGGTCTAAGTCATGAACTACCTTTTCTTGCTAGAAGGGTGGGATCGTGAGTTCGAATCCCACGCAAGGCATGGAGGTCTATCTCCGTTTATTCTGTGTTTGTGAAAGTAGAGACCTTGCGATGGGCTGATCCCCCATCCAAGAAGTCTTATCGATGGTCTTAGGATTAAGAACTGAAGTGAAACGAAGCGTTTCACAGATGCCCTAGGCTCCAAAGTGGGAGCCAAAGGAAAGAGAGAGATAGATTCACACCCTTGCTGTAATTCTCTGGAGAAAGAGCACCCAGTGCCTATTGGATGGAACGCCTGGTGGGCATTAGAGCCGATTTTGAACGCTGCGAAGGAAAAATCTGTTACACCTTCCAGGAATAAAACGCCGATCCATCCCTCGTCCGCCCTAGCCGTCATACGGACTGACCTGCCAGGGTTCTTTACAAATCCGTGTGGTCACTCTATTTTGGGTGATGTTCAAAAGACGTAATCGAGAGCTGGGTAAAACTGGGCTGTATGCCATTAGCACCGAGGCATTGAGGCATGCGGAAGTGCCTAATGGCGCATCACGCGGCATAAACCAGAAAAGAGCTTTTCTGTGGCAATGTTTCACTTTTATTTTTTTCTAACTACATCCATTATATAAAGACCTAATTTAAGATATCTGTTCAAACATCATGACACGAAAATCATCTTTCGCTTTTATGTCACTTTATTCGTTTCTCAGAAACAATTTCCAGACGCCATGACTGACTGATATTGTCAGAAAATCTGTCAGCACTGATCTGTTTGGAAAGAAGAGGTTATATCGGGAGAGTTAATAGAGCGCTAAAGCATCTAGTTCATATCCTAGAGGCAACGGTTCGAATTTCGAGCAGAGATAATTTATAATGATTATTTTTGCCTCCGTACTCCTTAGTTCCGCCACGAAGACGCTTGTAGACTACTTTACCACAACGACAGCTCCTCGCATCCATACTGATTCTTTGCAACGCTGACCGTTGTAACGCATCTAATTTCATAGTCTATGGTTTCAGATGTTGTAACAAACAGAAAATAAACCAATAAAAATGTGAATGCCAAATTAAACCAGTTATCAAAAAGAGATCTTTTCACACAAAATTTTCAAGTTGAATTATCGGTTAAATAAATTTCAATCGTCAATCTGCAAACGAAGTCTATGCTGAATTAACACGGCCATTAACATATTTTTGTATTATCATACCCCATACAAATTTAAGATTGGAACATTGGGATTTCACCTTGCGGAAAAAACACCGTCTTCTGTTGTAAAGAATGTGTGTTTATCGGTTCGTTACATAACAATGGTTGTCCTTCTATTGTGGAATGCGTATGCTTCGGGGATGTGTTTATCGAGCCGTTGCCTAGCAATGACAATATGCGTCACAGTATATTCAATATTCAGAAAAGAAAGACTATTCACTGAAACATGACGTACTTTCATCCAGTTTTTAACGCTCGACAATTCGTTGCTATAGTAACCCGAAATTGCCTAATTTCAGAGTTTACGTCTCACTGTTGCATTATCGGGGCAGTTTCTTGAGCACTATGTGACATGATTTTTGCAAATCAAATGTAGAAATGTTTAGTGCAAATCCTTTAAAATGGATGGCCATTATTCAGATGTAATAATGAAAGATGTTTTGGAGGCCGACAGCAAATGATTGCCACGCCAGGAACCCTAAATCTATTCTGGACACCTGCCACACTAGAATTGCATTTTGTGGTTACAGGGCTTATTTTACATAGCAGCCACGTTATTGAATTGAGGAGCAATTTTTCTATCCCCCCCCCCCGGTCTTTCGCCACAATCTCTGTGGGTTCACCTAGTCCTGGGCAGGGAGTGGTGGAAACCGCACGTTCTAAATGGCAGGAGATGTTTGGCTATCGGTTGTGGCATCGTTTCTCCCTATTTTTGCACCTCCCTCGTCAGAAATTCGAGCATAATCTCTCCTGTATCATATATCGGTAGTAACCAGTGCAAACGCTTTGATTTGCTCATAGAGCACGTTGTCTTCGTAAACCAATCGTTACATTCCTGGCTTTTAAAAAAATAAGAAATACACATGTGTAAGGAGAATACGGTTTTGTGTGTTGTTAAGCAGTGTAGTTCGGAGAACGCCCGACGTTTCGGAAGAACATATCGCCCTCACCTTCAGGGTCGAAATGTAAACCAAGTTAGGAAGAAGCAGAGGGGGTGTGAAAGCGACGAAAAATAGAGGCGATACGTTCTTCCGAAACGTCAGTCAATCATTAAACTACACTGCTTTACAACATAGAAGACAGCAATCTTCGTATGCACAAGACTGACGCTGTCGTCATGCAGGTTTACAGCCTAAGAAATGACGCTAACAGAAATTGTTACGTACAATTTTTTTGAAAGATATTAGGATCCTCCTTCAAGCTGTGACGGTGTAGTCCCTCATGCACGTATTCGAGGTACTTTTGATACTTATAAGTAAACAGTACAACAGTAGGAGAACACGAGGGATGTGGCTCGAGGTGTAATACTTCTTAATTTTACTCGAAAGATACACAGTTCGAACCTCGGTCGGGGCACTGAGTATCCTGAGTTAGTTTCTCGTGATTCTCCTCATTCCCTCCAGGCAAATTCCGAAGCAGTATATGTACCACATCAGTTAGGCAGTTCCTTCCGCAAGCTCTAGAATTCGTTATTTATCATTCAAATATTCGACGCTATATACTCGTGTGCTGAAGTACTGACATCGTTAATTAAAAGGTAAAAAAGTAAATTTGTCCCTGCGCTTAACTAATTAAGCACGACGCCATGAATACGAATGGATAAGTGGGTGTATATATCCACGTTTTCTTGACCTCGGCACTAGTTGGAGGTGAGTGGTCAGCTTCATGTCCCGGCCGTTTTACTCCAGGAAAGGGGCCCCAGTACTCATTGAATAGAAGGCTGGATGAACGCTGCGGATATATTTCTTGATCCTACAAGGACTCGAACTTCGACCCCTTTCCGTATTGAGGGGGTGGGTTTCCCCATGCACTTAGACCAACTGTTGGTCCATTGTGCGTCCCCCTTTAATTTCTACTGTCTCCATACCCTACCGGTACTGGTGCTTACTATCAGTCCCTTTCTGTCAGGGAGGTCCCCCCCTCCTCTGGCAGTGGTACCTAATACTTCCCCCATCTACCGGAGGAATTGGAAACTACTTGGGCGGGAAACTTGCCTAATTTTGCTCAGAGGTCTCCTAGAGACATGAGGTTCTTTTACTGCCGTAAATCTACGACACGGGACCCACGGCTTAAAGTCCCTCCCGGAGGACTTGTTCCCTGAATTTTTCCGCCCTTAAAAATTCCACAACCCCCGCCGGGTTTGAACCCGCGTACCTTGAGTCATGAGGTGGGAACGTTACCCCTAGACTACGGAGGCCGCAACTTCGACCCCTTAGTCGTCCAGCCCGTCGCCAATCGCTACAATGATTGCGCTATCCCGGATCCTTACCGTTAAGTAAACTAAAAAATGTATACAGAAGAAACCTCTTTAAAATGGTTCTCATGCCAGATTTAATGGAAATTCATCCACGGTTCATATATACGCGGAAATGATGTAATAACAGTCTCGTATCTTACGAAACAGAGCGAAGGGTAACACACAAGCAGCGGTAGCTATCGATTCCAGGCCAATGTTTACGAGCCATAGGAGGCCCGTCTCGTGTCTAGTTCATTACCGTAAGGTAAAGCACAAAACATGTTCTCGCGCAGAAGCCTTCAAGAGAGGCTTCGGAGAAACGGAGGTCTGTCGATTAGGTCGATTATTCTGTCTACTTCTAGCGAACTTTACAGATTAACGACTTTCACATGTTTCTTGTACTCTCAACAGTGACGTACACGGCACGATTAAACGCTGTTTGTCTGGGTTCCCTGTAGTTTACGTCCGTTACTCCACATCCTTTGCGAAGTTGCTTGTCGAGGTTTAACGAAGGTCATCCTTTGAACTACACTTTGATCTTAGCCAAAAGGCTGTCTCTGATCTAGTGGTCAGAGTTCTTGGCTACAGTTCCAGAGGTCTGGGTTCGATTCACGGCGCTACCCGATTTTCTGAGAAGTAGTGGGTCTGGAACGGGGTCCACTCAGCCTCGTGAGGATAACTGAGGAGCTATTTCAAGGAAATGGTGGTTCCGGTCTAGAAAACCGAAATTAACGGCCTTGGTGATTCGCTGCGCTGACCACGTGACACCCTCTATCCTCTAAAATTGACACTAACTTCGCCAACAAGCGGCGGTGGCTCGGTCGATATAGTTCGCTTGCGGACTAAATCCACGGAGTTATTTTTTGTTTTGCATCCTTTGAACTCTGTATATTTTCGCTGAGGCCTGAGTCTTGAAGTAAGGATCCAAGAATATGTCAAATTCCTTTCTAATAGCACTTGAATACCACCGGCTTTACACATACACTAACATTTTTGAAACACAGTGATTACTGCGTGTTTCAACTATTGTAACATTCGAGAACTATGCATATTGCCCACAGAATGTATGATTTGTATGATTCTAAGAACAAAGCGCAATTATTAACCGGAAACCACAGTTTCTCAAATTGTTGATCGCGATCCCTTGGAGGTAGTCGTGACTACTCTAAGATGGGGGTCGCGGAATTTTCTGGAATTAGTTAAAATATATTTGTATCCATGCATCTATATAGGAAGTCTGATACTGGGCATTCAATTAGTGCTGTCACAGTCACTCTAACATTGATCTGTAACAGTGTTCAAGAATGTAAGGGGGGAGGGTTGTGTAAATTTACGTATAATATTAAAGTGTCGCTCTGTCGCACAGTTCAGAATCCGGGCCATAAACACACCAGCAGATTAGTTTTGTAACGTAAACGCAGTGATTCTTGCGACATAGGAACTGAATTCATAAAACTCCTTCAGATTAATTTTACTCTTCAGCAGGTTATAATATCCGTGCTGAGTAAGACATGAAATGTCTTCGCCCTTCAAACATTGAGATAGTGGGTTCGAATCCCAATCGAAGTGTGGATGCCCGTCGGCATTTTTCCGTGTTTGTGTTTTCTTGTGTAGGCAGCGGCCTCGAGACAGACTGATCCCTCGACCAAGGAGTCCTGCCGACTGTCTATATGATTCATCATATTTTCGGAGTTAATTCTGAATGGGAATAGGTCAAGACAGTCAGATCCGTGAAGGTAAAAGGTAAAGGTAAATTTGTACCTGTGCTTAACTAATTAAGTATTATGCCACAAAGACGTATGATTGAATGAATGTATTGATCCACATTTTCTTGACCTCGGCACTAGTTGGAGGCGAGTGGTCAGCTTCACGCCCCGGCCGCTTTATCCCGGGAAAGAGGTTCCGGTACCTACTATATAGGAGGTAGGTAGACCCATAACTGGTCTGGACGATTGAATAAATGTAAATTCTTGACCTTACCGGGACTGGAACACCGACAACTCGGTCGTCCAGCCCACAGCCAGTCGCTATACCGACTACGCTATCCCGGCTCCCAATCCGTGAAGTGAGAAGAAGGATATTACAGGATATGAAGATCAAATTAGCTAATCACCTCAGATTACGGTATATCACAAAACGAAGTCTACCACATTAACCAATGAACTGACTGAAATTTCAAAACGTTCGAACAATTTGAAATTCGAATAAAAAATCGAGGAAAATCCAGTTTTCAAACTTGGAGAAAAGCTCGAAAGTCGAACAAAGTATGACGTGGTCCTCACGTGGTCGCCTTCTCTCTCTGCTTGGTCGCACGCGCAGTTGCTCAGTTAGTTCTCCCGTGACTGGTTCAGTGAGCTTCTCACAAAATCAGTCTGTTTTTAAGCGTAAGATACATAGCGCCTTTCTTCAGGATCTTCATTTTTTATTAGGAATACGAGGTAGGGCATATGTAACTATTTTAGCCTACTTTCCTTATTTTGAAAAACATAAAAGTAAGCTTATGAGATCATCTGCCTCTGTGTCTGTGTGAGTGTGTGTATGACTGAGTGTCTGTATGAGTAACCCCCATATTAACTTTTGAACCAGACCCCATCTGAATTACGCAATCCATAAAACTCACCTGAAGCTAAACATTAATAATGCTCAAACGCTTGTGTCAATTTTATGAAACTTGGCACATATACCATGCCATCTGAGGGCATCTCAACGGTGTACCTAATAAATCAGTCCCATCAGTAATACCAACACTGAAGCCTCTAAGATTGTATTGTTTACTGACTTCATTAATGCATACACAATAAAGTTTTCTTTCTATTTGACATATCAGATAGATCAGATAGAATTAAAGGAGAGTAGGCGATTAGATCTTGCCAGAACTTACAGTTTCCTTAAGGACAGCCTATGGACCATTTAAACCCTGATAGAATCTACACACAGAGATTTCTTTAGAATTAATATTTTAATATCTAATTAAAATTTCAATCCGACAGTGAACAGCATCTCTAAACTGCAACGTCACGCAGACTCAATAAATCATATTATCATTCATGAAATATATTCAGGAGTTCATGACAAAGGTTTAAGGTTTCTGTTATTTAAATACGCCAAGTCCACCAACAAACCGATATGATTTATACGTATCACGACACTACAGTCACATAATCTGTCCATTTAAATAGATTTGCAACAAAGTGACTATCACAGAGAAGCTAACTCCGGGATGGGTCAAATGTTAAGAGGTAAGGTGCTTAATTAGGCATCACACCATGAAGAATTATGGGATGATGGAGGTATAGCTCCATGTGCTCTTAACCTTGGCACTCAATTGTGGTGGATGTCCAGTGCTATGCAGCACCGTTCCCGTTTAAAGTAGAGGTTAAGGTCCGCGTCGTATTACATGCTCAAAAAGTTCTTTGCAACGTTTCCTTCATTGTAACTTCAGGAACATGCAAAATGATAATACGGCAACAACTCACCCTAATTTGATGAACCTGTAACTTGAGATATATAATTTGAATAAAGAATTTTTATCTTATTTCGATTACCTCTCCTGATAGTGAAATTATGGAATTAATGAAAACTGTCTTGGATCTAATTTCGATTATGACATCACATTTTCTAATCCCAAAACTGTTCATTGTAGAGAAAGAATATTTTGGGCGGAATGTTTAAATTATGCGATGTAAATTACAAATCAGAAACTCTGAAGTAAAAGGATGTGATATTTCACAACCCTGAAACGCAGCATCATGTAAACTTTCTGAGTTGTTCCAGTACTTCATATAGTCGTCTCCTTCTCAAACCAAATGTTTCCAAATTTACGGAAATTACAAGAAAGTCTATCAATTCCACGAAATTGAATCCACTGCTCGGGCCATAAACCAAGAAATTATGATATAACATTTCGGTGATGATAGAGATGATACATTTTAAGAGAATTATGGTCTTCTAGAATGTACCGACGTATATTTTTTTGTAGATGGGTACCAGCGTTTCGCTGGAACTTGCGACCATCTTCATGGAGGCAACGAGTTCCTCTGAAGTGTTGGTATCCTCACACAGTGTCACACCTAAGACAGAGCGGGTTAGCGTAGCAGTAATATTCTAGAACAATATTCGAAACGTGTTGCTTCGAACCTCGGCCGGGGCTCTGGCTATCCTGAGTGAGAATTTTGCGCTTTTCTCAGTCTTTCTAGACAGATTAAAAAATATTACAACGATTAGGGGCACATCGCTTTGAAACAATTTTTAAATTAAATATTAAATTAATAAAATTAAAATCAACTTTAATTTAATGTTTAAGTTTAATATGAAGAATTATCCTTAAATAGTATGTAAATAAACATGAGTGGAGCCACTTTATGGCTTATGTATGTATTTCGCAGCCGGTCACGGTAGCCGAGCGATCTAAGGCATTCACTGTCTTCGCTCGCTCGGAAGCCAGGATCGTGGGTTCGAATCCCACTCAGGGCATGGAGGTTTGTGTGCGTTTTTCTGTGTTTGTCTACAGGTAGAGGCCTTGCGACGAGCTGATCACTCGCCCAAGGAGTCCTACTGTATTAGTAAGATCTAGAAAAACCGAAGTGAACGGAGTTCATGGAGGTAGGCCTAGGCCCACTGGGGCTGTAGTGCCAAGGAAAAAAAAATGTATTTCGCATTTCAATTCAGTAATTCATAACGTGTAATTGAAAACACCTGAAGATGATCCTTTAAGGGTCGAAACATATAGTGTATCCAAAGTGTAACCCAAAACAAAAGAAATGTTGTTACGTTGACAACGAAATTTGTATCCATGATTTATTCTGACCGTCTTACAGTGCATACATTTATTCACCTTTCTCTTCTCTCTTGCACTACATGTTTCAGCATAAAAGTGCCATCTTCAGGTGTTTTTCGATGTACGTCGAACTACTTCATTGCATGCCCTGTTGTCTTTATACTAAATTAACTAAAATATATATTCGGCATATATATTGATAAATTTTAAATATTAAAAATATTAAAACTGTTCAGGATTTATCATCCTTATGTATTATTGTATTATTAATTGTACTCGCGCAACCGCACCGTTTCCTTCCAAATCCTTTAAAATTTACAATTCATCTTGTCATTCGACGCTACATTGCCAGATGTTGAGAGCGTCGTTAAAAAATCCACAGAAAAGACATAGTTCAGAAAACCGTAATTTTGACACTGCCATAAGAACCACAAATGTCACATGGCACGTTTTAGTTCTGAATCCAGTTCATGTTTAAAATCTTCACGATGGATAGTATAACTTGTGGGGGCAGCATATTGTCAGCTGGAAGGAATATTCAGTTAGTCTCTCTTTGACAACGTCATGTTAGGAGACACTCCAATAATTCAGGAATAATTTCGCTGCGAAGAGAAACACGTGGCGTGACAGAACATGTCCATCTCATCGCGTGCGTCACAAGACGTTACAATGCCACTGAAACAAATAAATTTACTTATGTATCGCTTATTTAATGACGCTATCAGAAGTTCAGACTGTATAGTGTTGAACAGGTTAGTTACAACAAATACGAGTAGTTAACTGGAAGAGATGAAAGGAAGCGGTCGTGGCCTATTTGAAGGAAAAGACCTCTGCATGTGCCTCGATGGACTGAGAAAAAATCATAAGAAAAAACTCAGCCAAAGTAGTCAGTATCTTAGCTAAGATTCGAAACGGACGCCTTTCGAATACAAATCAGAAGCGTTATTATTCGATTAGACTCTTCGATAATAGACTATAGTAATAACAAGTTATAGCCAAATGGAAAACACTGCACAAAATATATAATTTGTTATAATAATTATAACGTTACATAATAATTGAACACTGTAAGATGGAGGTTATGTCTAAATTCCGACGACTTATATGTATTGTGACGCACATGTCCATTGTTAGGCAACTGCTCGGAAAACACATTTCCGAAGCATACGCGCTCAACAATAGGACATCCATTGCTAGGTAACGGGCCGATAAACATGAATTATCGAAAACAGAAGACGGTGTTTTCCGTGCGGTCAGTGCCAAGGAATTATAAGAAGGCATAATCAGAAGCCGGGACGGAGTACGACGGAGCAATGGATTTCAGTTCAGTTTGAAGTCAGAATAGTTCCAGTGGAGTGTCCAGTCGGAAGAAGATGACGATGTGCCAGATAGTGATTTGTGAACTGTTGTAACTAGTTGCATGAAGGTCCAATAACTTCGATCATCAAATACAAAACCCGTCTTATTAGTCACGCAAACCCGAATATGTAACACTATTAAACACTCCTCAGACAGCCGACATTTTTAACGTATAAAAACGCAATGAAGCAATTTCTGACACAAATTTTTAGAGATTAGTAGCAGATTGTGACGTATAAGGGGCATGCATACTAATAGCTGTGGGTTATAGATTTGAAGACTGGATTCTTTGGACGTCTCTACGACAATTGCGCTTGATTACAACAGCTCACACATTGAACTCCTTCTTGATAATGAAACTCTCACTGTTGTCTGACAGATTCACACGGTTGATCATCCGGGGAGACTTCCTAGTCTTGCAGATCTATCAACAATTCGCACTGACTGAACACAGAGCGAACTAATCCAATTTCACAATACTAAGGACACATGAACTAAGTTGTCTCCTAATTATTAATTTTAAAGAAACTTTATACATATCTTCAAAGAATATTGTTTCAGTAGCATAACTGCTGTATAGCTCTACGTATTGTAGCATGTAGACCTGTTGCTAGGTAGCGACCGCTAGGCAAGCAACGAGACAACAGCCGTTGCTAGGCAACAGCCAGCGTGCCAATGAATTGCCTGAACAGCTATCATATGAGAATCCCAACACACACACGTAACAATAGAAAAACTGTGTTTACTGTGGGTCCGTACCGAGGGATTATAAGCGGGACGGTCTGGGGCGAGCAATCAATTGCAGGAGTGCTCAGTTGGAAGGGAACCGCTATTCAGGAAGGACTTGAACACGGAAGTTAAAATAATTTCCAGTGTTAGAAGCCATTACCGGGAAACGATTAGTGGAGACCGTAACATACTGAGAACACTAGTCTGTGTGCTCGAGTGATCTGTAAAGAGTGGAGATCCAGCGATGGAGCTATAATTAATTGTAATTATAGATTGTGTGTTAAAGTGGTCAGTAAATCCAATATTCAATCCTAAACCCAGTCGAGAATCACTCTAACAAGTGATAGTATGTTCCCCCATACTTTTTCATGACGTGGTTCGTAATTAAGCAGAACGACCTCACATTTACATGTTTTTTTTTCCCCTTGGCACTACAGCCCCAGTGGGCCTAGGCCTACCTCCATGAACTTCTCCGCACATTTACATGTACCAATATAAAATTAAAGAAAATATACAGGCCTGTTACTAATAATTTATTTTGATCTACAATCGAGACTGACTGAAATTCTCAAGATGTTAAAATTAATCTGGAGTTTTAGTCAATTACCGTTCATACACCCAACTGTAGGTATAGGAAATTAATTCAATGAATAGGCCCAGCACAATCCATGCTTCCAAAAGCTAAACCCACGTCATATTTTATTTATTATATTCTATTTATTTTATTACGTTTTTATTTGGTATCGTGGTTGCAGAACTTTCTACAGACTATATATTTTGTGAGAAAGTAAGTACAAAAATTCTTCGTTATTAATTATATTTGAATATCACGGCGAGCCAGACTTAATTGAGTTGTGCGCTGAATTTTCTTCATTTCTGAACTGCGTGTACTGAGAGCCTTGGCAAGCAATGAAGTGAAGAGCGTCTCATTAAGTACTCTAACCTTTCTACATTCGACATGTGACAAAATGAGTGAAACTCACCGCATTCCAAAAATTAGGCGAAACATTACGAAAGAAAATTGTCTTTATATCAAGTTCAGGACTGTACATTCGCTCCGGCATATAAAAGCTAAACGTACGCCCACTCTGAGTTATACCACGAGAAAGAGAGAGCTCTGCTTGCATGCTTGTGCCCCTAATGAGGTAATAGATTACATGTTTCAAAATATCTACAGCTATTTGTGTGGTACTTCATATCTTGGGTGGATCTCGAATATCGAAGCCTCGTGAAGGAGAATACAAATGGGATGCAGATGCACAAACACACACACACACGCACGCACGCAGAGTTGTTCTACAGATATTCAGTTTTATTTGGTGCCAACTGAAACTGATATACTCAGAAGGCAAGCAAGGCAGTCTCTCCCTTGAATTTGCAATGCGGTTAGGGCGTCCCCGTGAATATTGGAAGCGCCCTGCCCGATGACCTCTCTGTGTGTTCGCCTCCTCCTTTTTAACTTGGCTGAAGAATTTATGGGCAGAAACCTACAACACAATCACCTGTGAATATGATATATACCTCTCAGCTATGAGGTAAAGACGAAAGTAATTTTAAGGAGGGGGATGAGATAAGAAATTAAAGCCGGGAGGTCGCGACCTCCGATGGGACCATTGGAAATTTTAAATTGACCCAATGTTCCAACCGCACTATATCGACAGCCTGTAACTGAAATGAGTATTAGGAACGTTCCTGGAAGGTAAAGGGCGGCCGGCGCGTAAGGCTAACAACCTTACCGCCATCTGTGAACCGAATGTCTAGGAAATGTTGGAGGCTCGATGTCTCACAACCCTATGGGCCTCCACGGCCTGTTACAGGGATAGCTTTATCTTTTAGAGATGAATTAGGTCTTTATTGTGAGAAGCCTCTCTATGGAATATCTCTATGCTAATCATTAAGGAGTATACCAGACACTCTATAAAAATCTTCTAACTTCTGCTTCTACTTAGGTTCGCAGTAGGACTTGCGTATATTCTCCACACATAGACATATATTTATGATAGTTTGTGTTAGCACGAAATAAGTTCCGAGCAGTTTCATCCACTTAGAAGGCTGTCTCACCTTAATTGTACGTGACAGCTGATGGTTGCAAACTCCACCGCCTTCTCGCGTGCAACTGCACGTGCATCGTGCCGACCTTTCATCGTCTGGCAATTGTACTTTTCCGCACACTTACAAGAGATCACAATTTCTACATTTCCTCATCACAAATCGGGGCATTGTACTACAAGGTAATGTTGAACGCTAACCTACGTACAAACATGTTTGCGAGACGCTAGCATCTTAAAGTAGACTTCATACTGCGGTGTCTGAGCACAATAATAATTTATACTTTTCACATTGCATTGTTATGATGGTTAAATCAGATTCTGGTAGCGAAATATGGGCCTATACCTCGTATGGGACAAAGGATAAACGTACGCATGCGCACTAGAGACCAGAACACACTTTACCAAAGTACCATACATGAAATACACATTTCTTTGAAAAATAGGAAACAGAACACAAGAAAGATGAATGTCAAGACACATAATATAATGTCTTACATCATTTTAAAACGTTCATTATTTATTACAGTTTTACAGGTACGAAATGTGTTTAAATACTAAATATTTCGGACTTGTAGCACTGACGGATTATTTTGTTACTTTTATGAGTATAGACGGGGTTTGGATTGGAGACTGGATTTATCGACCACTTTAACAATCACTCGTAATTACAATTAATTGTAGCGCCATCGCTAATTTCCACTCTTCACAAACCACAAGAGCATACGCTAAACCTTTTCCAGCCCCCAGTTTCTTCACTACCAGTTGCCTGCAAACGGTTCAGCAATGGTTACTCCGTGCTTAAGTCCTGGCTGAATGGCGTCTCCCTTTCAACTGGACTCAGTGAAAGCCAAAACTTACTTTACGACAGGATTCATTGAGGAATTTCACGACGATGGCGAAAGGGCGACGTCTCCGATTCCAGCAGATTTTGGTTATGATGCCGGTAATAATGAAAGAAAACGAACACCCGGCTCACTCTCAGAATGGACTGGATTTAGTGAGGACAATGAGTTGGAAGGGAGCAGCCATTCAGAAAGGACTCAAGCCCGGAAGCAGAGGAATATTCATTGTTGGAGCTGTTACCAGGCAATTACCAGTGAAGACACTAAGCACTGGAAAATACTTAGTGTGTGCTTCAGTGATCTGTGAAGTGCGAAAATTAAAGATGGCGCTATAACTGAGTGTACTTACTAGTTCTGTGTTAAGGTGGTCAATAAATCCCGTCTCCAATCCAAAACCCCGTCTAGAGTAACGCATACATGTGACAATTTATGGGTATCACAGCAAGTATCTGATGACAAAGTCATGGACTAAGTGGTGACTCAACCAATCACCAGTGAAGCTGCATCGAAAAGTATATCGTGTGTTTATATACATATATATCAAATGATATATGAAATTCTGTTGGAAAATCTCAGGGGAAGAGTAGCGTTCGGATATTAGTTACACGCGCGGATGGAAGAGAAATATTGTCACGTGTCGTGTAGTACGAGCGAAAAAAAATGACGGCTTCTAGTTCGGCTGATTGGATTTATTAGCACTTTGGTTACAAATTCTCTTAATAGCATTTAAATACAGCACTATCGCTGATTTACACACACTGGTCCTCTCCTGGAACCACAGTTACAACGCAGGAACTAGAACAGTCTCACTGAATCACACACTTCAGGTATTACACATGAATCAAATCTTCCAATCACACGCCAAGTCTTCACAGGCCGATGCACTTGACTATTTTCTACCGAGAACTAAGAACTGAATTGTCACTGCCTTGGTCAAAGTCAAAGTCAAAGTCACACTGCGACTGACGGTCAGTCAGTAAGTCTTGGTGTCGAACCCCATCTGGGGCCCATGACCAGATATTTATTACTGTTTGGCAGTTACGGTCCTGTTTTTGTGGGTCGCCCTCTCTGACTAGAGGATGGGTCTCTTTTGTATATCCTGCTGGTCCTTAACAGCGCAGTCTTTCTCGGATCCTAGTCCCTTGGGACTCGCGACCATATTTTACTGTCTCAGATATGTGACTTCCTTTTTCGTCGCCTCCTACGACTCGTAGGGTCACGATGGAGGTATTCGGCCCCGCCTCCACACGGGTTCACACTGGTTTCAAGTCAAAGTCAAAGTCATATTGCGACTGACGGTCGGTCAGTCAGTCAGTCAGTCAGTCAATCTTCGTGTTGAGCCCAATCTGGGGTTCATGACCAGATATTTATTACTGTTTGACAGTTTAGGTCTTGTTGTGGAGGGCCCTCTCTGACGAGAGGACGGGGTTGTCTTTTGTCCATGATGCTGACCCTTGCCAGGCAATCTTTGTCGGGTCCGAGTCCCTTGGTACTAGCATTTTGATACAGAGAGCCCCGTACCTACTCTTGTCTGGCGCGAAGACATAAAAAAATTGTTTACCTTCTATTGTTGCTTCTATTAGTGTTTACAGAGTTGTTGCCTGACAACGCGTTCGTCAGATCTGTTACAATATTAAAACGAATCTTGAATAAACAGACTGCGTTACTGCGGAATGAATTTGAATGTATTCAGTATTGGCTTCAATGGTGGCGCTTTTGTAAACACGGCGATGACCTTTCTGGTTGCATAAAAGAAGGAAATACCTAGAAAATATGGGAAGTATAGACTTTTATGAGGGCTGTGTTCCATAAAACTGGTAAGTAGACCTATGTAAGTTAACAGTCCTATAACTTTTACAAGTCCTACCATAAGAATACGAGTTTCATTCGTGGAAAATAAAAGACTAAGCCCTGATCACATTGTGTACACATTAATACTCAGCGTATATGTTAACGTTTTCACAGAATTTATTATTATTAATACGTTTCGCCACTCTAACAATCTAGACTGTAAATGTGTAATCTCTAGCGAATGCAGTTTCCATGTGCGTTCTTTGCACCTGAATCTGAACGATCCTGGCTGTCACGAATATTCGTATGACAAAGAATTTGCATCATCGCAATGTTTATAATAATTCTTAACTTAGAGAGAGTATTTAATACAGGATTTGTAGTCCTGCGTATGGTGTATTTCCATACCATTTTTTTTTTATAATTGTTTGTCGCTATCAAACCAAAAGTACAGATTTCATGCAACTGTCATTTGTGCACTTCATTTTACAAAGAAAATATTTGCTAAAGTTGCACATTGTTCAATGACCTATTAACACGCATAATTTCAATATTCTGTATTACGTGTTACTAGTATATCTATGAGTTTACATGTTCGTGTGTTAGTCATAATGTACTACTGATTATAAGAAATCAGAATCCGCAAATGTGGAATATCCTTCAGTGACATACTAATATCAATATCAAATTTCATCAACCTATGTCTGCAAGTCATCGGGTAGAGATATGTGAACAAACAGACACGACCAGCCAGCCTTATGTGCTTTCATTTCAAGCACATAGCGCAAAGAGAGCATAAAACACAGTGCAATTTGCAAATTATGAAATTCAACGCATACTTGTGACTAATTTCCGATTAAAAATCGAATATTCTTTTTCCTTCATCTTGCAATCGTTTTGAAGATGGAGGTGAAGCCAACATTTAGACGGTAGATGTGCACTTTGCCACACATTCGTCCGAAAAAGAATATACAACTTCCATTCCGTTTGAAAATGTATTGAACAGCAGAGCAACCGAAGTTCTTTAAGAGTTCTGTCTTGTGTGATATAACGCAATGTTGTTTGGCGAAAGTCGAAGAGTTGTTCGTAGGAACATGTCGCCTCATTCTTGAGGGCTGAACAGCAAGCCAAGCTAGAAACCCGCGTGAAGCAAACAACAATCAGGGCCTATATTATTATTATTATTATAGCTCTACAGCCCTTTGCTGGGCATTGGCCGTTTTCTTCTTTTTTCAGTTTCTTGATCCTATACATGGGCGAGCAGACCGTTGCAATGTCACCACCTACACATAGTACAATACAAACAGAATAAACGCAAACAGACATCCATGCCTCGAGTGGGATTCGAACCCCCAATCCCAGCGTCCGAGAAGCGAAGACAGTTCGTGTCCTAGACCGGGCGACCACTGTAATCGGTGCAGAGCCTATATACAGCGGCTAATTATTTACAAATAATTGGAGAACCACAACTTGCAAATATATGATTTGAGGTTCTCACAATGAGGAAATTTGTTTTCATGGTTTTCCGGCATATGACGCTATTTAGCCTGATGCGTGACTGCATCAATCTTCCGGGTAGAATAAAATGGAAGCCGTTTATCACTGCGAAACGTTGATAATCACCAGGCTTCATAGTGTCATAACCCACAAGACCACAACCCCAACATTTGCAAGTTTCAAGAACCTTAATGTATTTCTAAACGCAAACTGTCCCACTTCACAGAGCACAGATACATTAGAGGGCAACATTTATCTTGCAACTGAAATGCTTACCAATTTACTATTCCCATTACTGTGGACACAAAACCTTGCTCAAAGGGAGATTAGCTGTGCGACTGTCCTTCTACTCTACAGCTCTTGGCTATTTCGATTAATCAGTCTAAATTACTGGTGTCCGAGGTTACTTGATGTGTGAATGATGCGGATAAAAATGCTGTATCAGTCACGCAACAGGATTACCAGTCTGGCTGACACACGATGCCTGACACTTGCTCTCTTTCCTAACTGTCCCAGTTTCAGAGAAGGAAACTTCGCCATCTTCTTCTAGCGGTAGGCTGTGTGGCCTATTTAGTCGTCAAGTGGAACAAACGTCGCTGTTGAGTGGTTTCGTATTGGGAGATGCCGAATTCAAATCTAGGCCCGATGAGTGCCTATCATAATACGAGTTTCATAAGTCAAATTTCAGGATGCTGCCTCATATTACGGTCTATAAATGTACTTCCAAGAGCCGATCACAGTGGCCGCGCGGTCTAAGGCATGAAATGTCTTAGCCCTCTAGAACAATGTGATCGTGGGTTCGGATCCCACTCGAGGCATGGATGTCTGTGTGCTTTTATTCCGCGTTTGTGTTGTCATGTGTAAGTAGCGGCCATGCGACGGGCTGATCCTCCGTCAAAGGAGTCCTACCGTATGTATACAGGCCATGGTCCAAAGGGCTGTAGAACTATAGAGAAAAATAATCTCCAAGTCTTTCGCACTGAACTATTCACCGAACAAGTTCTACTCCAGGGTTATAACGCCGTGTAATCATTTGAAAGTCAACAGACGTTTCGGAGGAACATGCAGCCTCCATTAATGCGGTTTATCAGTAAACCAAGCAAGAAACAAGCATGAAGCAGAGCACAGAAAACGGCTTCAAAAACGCAAAATTTTCTTGTGAAACGCTGGTTGACTTTCAACGGACTACACAGCTTTTTATCCCAAGATGATACAAATCATAATAATGTCTGCTATGATAAACTCAAATGCTATATAACTGTTCATTAATCATTCTATAAGTTGACCCTATATAGTTTCAGCTACAGCGTTCGGATCTGCTCTGGGGCCCACCCAACCTCCCACACAATGGGTAAAGAAGTAGGTAAAGCTATCACTGTAACAGGCCGTGAAGGCCCATAGGGTTGTGAAACGCTGAGGGTCCCACATTATCTAGACAGTCGGCTCAAAGATGGCGTTAAGGTTGTCAGCCTTACGCGCCGGCCGCGCTTTACTCCACAGGAAAATTATTTAATTAATTCCTGGTACTCATTTCTGCTAGAGGCTGAGTGAACCCCAGGGGCATAGTGCGGCTGGAAGGATTAGGTCAATTGAAAAAAGTCAAATGACCTCATCGAAAATTGAACCCGCGACCTTCCGGCTTGTAGCATAGCCCTTCAACCAATTACGCTACGGGGGTAAAGCCGATGGTATCTGAAGCTGACCACTGACCTACTTCAATTGCCGAGGCCAAGAACGGTGTTGTCATACCTCCACTAAATTATACGTCTTCATGGCTTGGTGCTTAAATAATTAAGCGCAGGGACAACTTAAGCCTTTATAGTTTAAACTACTTGCGGTGTCGTTAAATAAACCTTAAGAATCTCCTCTTGATTCACCTTCTTTTCGGTGGGTCCAAGATTGAAGGAAAGAAAATTAGATAGAAAAAGGACACTTCGGAAGCTCCGTCCATCAATATGCCTTAATTCTAACAGCGATGCGAGTATTTAAACTCATTAACCGACCTCTCCTCGTGGTCTCCTTGTCACTGTCATCTGATTAATCTTATGTCAAGATCAATATGAATGCGATGACTGTGCACCGAGCAGGTTAGCGTGGAGGTAAGGTTGCAGGACAATGGCTACCCGTGGTTTTGCTCAGTCTTTCCAAATTATATTCCGGGACAGTACCTCATCTAGGACGCCGCTGCATCCAAATTATTTCTAATTCGTTATTCATCAGTCACCATGCCATCTCACTGTATATATTCTCGGTGCTGAAAATGTCGTTAAATGACCATCAAGAAATGATGGTTGTGATGGGAATAACACAATGGACCGTCCAGACATTTTGTACTTTATGCGTTAGACGTAACAAACTTAAGCAATGAGAAGAATTATTTTATTTAGAAATCGTGAAACATTGCTATATGATATTGTGGCATGTAGATCTGTTATTAGGCAACGACTTCGAAAGAAGCAACAATGCAACAACCATTGCTAAGTAGCGGCTCCGCAGACAAGAGTGCTTCCATGAGAAGACAATACAACAACAATGGAAGATATGTTTCTACATGGTCCGTGCCGAGATGTAAGCAGTCCCTGTTAGCAGTTACACTTATGGTCAAGCATACGACCGTTCAAGTGACTAGACTGCCATTGTAGCGGAAGCTACTAGAAATAGGGCATAATCTGCTGTACTGAGCCTGAACTGACAGAGGCCCTGTTGTATATTTTACATATATATTTATTAACATGTTTAACGTGTAAAATGTAAATATCCTTTATATTATGACAAATGACTTTCTACTGCAGACATTGACTCTGACAAAAGAGAGAGAGGGTGTCCCACAATAACAAGACCGTAACTGCCTAACAGTAATAAATATCTGGTCATAAGCTACAGACTGGGCTCGACACCAAGATTGACTGACTAACTGACTGACCGTCAGTTGCAATGTGACTTTGGCTTTGTTACTCTTAGAGAACTGTTGGAGTTCAGCCGTGATACGTTGCTGTTAGAAGCTGGTAGCTGAGGCCGGGTACAATTCAGGAACCCAGAAGAAGGGGAACGTCCGTCGTTGGAAGCCGCTATCAAGCAACGGTAGTAAAGAAGTGAGTGTGGACATCAGTGTGAGTGTGTGTGCGTGCGTACGTAATAGTGAATTGTAAAGTGTAGTCTCGCGCTGTATTAAAGAGTTCAATAAATCCTGTTAGCAATCCGAAGCCCGTCTATGGACGCACTCCTTCACGTGACAGCATGTGGCATTTGTATGAAGAAAAGATCTAGTTCACACTTTGGCAGTATGTTTTTATATTGTCCCCTTTATTGTATCATCAAGTCCACATACATATTTCCCAAGTTGATTTCTTTGAGGAATTATCGAATCAAAGTTTTATATGAATTTCTTTCGTACTTTATATATATTACGTATATTCCTTTGTAATCAAACTGATATCAATTCTAGGCGGGGGAGTAGAAACTACAACGTTTCTTCGTACGTAATTTCATATATTCTCTTTTATATCTTTTCTCTCACGTCTACATATTTTCGTCACGTCACTGTCAAAAAACTTCAGTATATTGTCACAAGATAGAGTGAATGTAGACGGGCTTTGGATTGGTAATTTGATTTACTGAACCCTTACAGAGCATAACTACAAACAACTATAGCTCTATCGCTAATTAACAGACTCTGCAGTTCACTACAACACACAGTCTGCTGTGTCCTCAAGAGTGGACGTTCTCCTGTTCTCGGTCTCGCGTCCTCGCAGGCTGCCGGCCATCTCACAACAACCGTGTATTCTTCTATTGTCATTTTAAGACTCGCGTCTTCTCTAAACCGCCCTGCTTATAATATCTGGGTATGGACGGTGCAGAAAACACCGCTAATCTGTTGCAGTTTACTGGCTGTTCTCTAAATTTTGTCTCTAGTCGTTGCCTAGCAATGGATTTGCATGTCACAAAATTGTCCCACTAATAATAACGAACCAAACTTCACATAGTCCACAATCTAGGCTTGTCCTTTATCTTTCTATGTTCTTCTTTGGTTAGATGATAAGCAATGTAGCTTCGTTAAATGAACTACTGACCATCCAATTCTGTGTCCGTACCTTAGTCCAGATATCACTTGCCTTTAACTTAACTGAGAAAAGGACGGCGCCATAGCTCAAGCGGTTAGTCGCTGGCTTCCCACCGCGGCGGCCCGGGTTCAATCCCGGGTCTGGTTAAGTGGGATTTGTGGTGGACAAAGTGGCGCTGGGGCAGGTTTCTCCGAGTACTTCGGTTTCCTCTGCCAATCTTCATTCCACCAATTGCTCCACAATCACCCTCACCTATCATCTGGGGCTGGTACAATAGGCCAGAAGTGGCCGCAGTAAAATGGACTTAGTCCCACCCCACTAGCAATAAAAAAAAATAACTGAGAAAAGCACAAGCTTTGATCGAAAGGTTTTCTTTTTGTGGTTATATTTAAATGGGGGTGTGTGAAAGAAAGTTGCTGTGTCTGTGACCGCATAAATTAACGAAAACGTGCTTATAGAACAAATCACCTGGGTGCAAGAAACATCATCTTTGAAACAATTCGTGTTGTCTGTTGTTCCTGAAGCAGGTGCACCCAACTATCGATCACAGTGGCCACGAGGTCTGAGGCATGGATGTATGTGTGCGTTTGTTCTGTGTTTGTGCCGTCCAGTGTGCAGGAAGCGGCCTTGCGAAGGGCTGATCCCCTGTCCAAGGAATTCTGCCGACAGTGTAAAAGATAAAGAAACCGAAAAAGCGGCCAAGGCCCAAGAAATGGCTGTAAAGCCATAATTAGGTGCTCCCAATTGCCAACACGGTATTAATATAGAGCGAAAACTTCAAATGGAATATCATAATTCATACGCCTAAGTCAGAGGCAGGTAAAATAGGTATAGTGGGCCGGAATTCTGAGTTTAAATGCTACCTTTAAATGTTGAGAAAAACACTGAAATGAAAAAATATAAGATTAAATTCCTTACGGCCTATATTAGAGGCACGAGGTAGAGTAGTTGTTAGGCATTATGCTACAAGCCGGAAGGTCGCAGGTTTGATTTCCGATGAGGTTACCTGATTTTTAAATTGACCTAATCCTTCCAACCACACTTTGGCCCTGGGGTTGACTCAGCCTCTAATAGAAATGAGTACCAGGAATTTTCCTGGGAGGTAAAGGGCGCCCGGCGAGTAGGGCTGACAACCTCACCGCCATCTGTGGGCCGATTGTCTAATGTGGGAGTCTCCACGTCTCAAAAACCTATGGGCATTCACGGCTTTCTACAGGGACAGCTGCAGATCTCAAAAGACGTATTTTTATGCGAGGCAGGTTGTCATCATATCAGGGGCAAAACAATCATTTTGCAAGATGTATGGGCAGTGCATAAGGCTTTGAGGAATACAAGCGTACAGCCCGGTACCCTAAAGGAACGAAACTGTTAACTTCATCTGCAGCTAAGCAAATGCTCATTTCTGAAAAGGGGACATCTTTTAATTTTACTTCGGAAGGAAGGGTGAAAGCTGGCAAATATCGTAAATCCCAAATACAAGGCGACTAATGATTTCTCCAATTAGAAAAACGAATAAAATTTACTTTTCGACAAAACTGAATAGGGCTATGGCGACATGTAAGCTATGACTACAATAGTCACATAGAAACTACCCAAGAATTAAATTCGTTCCAAACGTGAAAGCGTCCTAAGTTCTGTACTGGGGGGTCTGTGTCTGAAGATAATTTTATGGTTCTTACAATTTGTCCTTCTTAAAACTTTCAAAATTCAAAATTCTGTTACTTCAAGTCCTATTAAACAAGAATACAGAAGATTTCAAACGTATTTCGCATGGCATTTGTTATGCCAATTATAGGGCCAAGACTAAATTTTTTTTTGTAAACCGCCAAAGCATACAGTTAAAACCATACCACATTTTAGACCATGTAACCACATAAATATAGTCTTTTGTTGCATGCATCACAATTGCTTTCAATTTCGCTTTACAACTCTGTGACATATTACGACTTTTTAACTTGACAACGGGAAATTTTTTCAGGTTCACTTGCGTAAAAGGACAAATAGCGGTATTTTCTCTCGTCAGTATTCAGTTGGCATGGCATTGAGCGATATTCAAACCGCAAGTTGTCAACACTGGGTCCGCCCCTCAGACTTGCGGTTTCACAACATGCAAACCTACTAATTGATTCATGCCTGTTTTCTATTGGGAACTTCCGGGTTATATAACAAGTCTGAAGCCCTTCACAATATTTTGTCTAGATCTACAAAGAATTCCCGATTACAATGGACATTCCCCTTTCTCCAACTACATCTTGAAATTTCGCTACACATTATATTCGCGCATATAATAAGGTAAAGGTATCCCTGTAACAGGCCGTGAAGGCTCCTAGCGTTGTGAGACGTCGAGGCTCTCACATTTTCTAGACAATAGGATCATAGACGGCGGTGAGGTCAACCTTACAGGCCGGCCGCAGGAATTTTCGTGGTACTCATTTCTGTTAGATGCTGAGTCGACCTCAGGGCCATAGTGCGGCTGGAAGGATTAGGTCAATTGAAAAATCCAATGACCTCATCGGGAATCGAATCCGCGATATTTCGGCTTGTAGTATAGTGCCTCAACCAACCACGCTACCGCGTTCCCATATTCGGGCATATGGAAGGCATAAATTAACTTAAAATATTAATTTTCAAGGTTTATTATGACTGTTTCATTTCTCTGAAATTTTGAAGGGTAAATTAATATTTCTCAATTAAAATACTAATATTTTTATTAACTTATTAGAGAATGATGCATACACATTTTTATGCTAAAACCTGGAGGAATGAGACGACTTGGAGTGCATGAGGTGTAGCTGGAAATTTGATATTAAGAGTGATCTTAATGGAGAAGGGTGTGAAAGTGTTGACTGGTTTCGTCTGGTTCACGATAAGATCGAGCGTCGGGTTCCTGTCAACACAGTAGGAGAACGTCGCGTTCCACATCAGGCGCGGGTGATTACCCAAACAACTGTTAGCTTTTCAAGAAAAACTCTGCTCCATATACTTTTGTATATGTTAAAAATTTCATGTAAAATTTCAGTGAAAGACTTCTACAGACATTTTATATAGATAATTACTTATAAGTTATTTGACTGTTTCATTTTTTATATTGTAACGTGTATAGCTAGGTAATCGTGCAAGCGCGCTCAATAACAGGACTGACGTTTATAGCTCGTTGCTAGGCAACAGTCAGCGCGCCAATGTACCTGCGAGATGGCTGTCACTTAACTGGCTTTATATGGAGTCCGTGCCTAGACCGTTACTATGCAATCGCTCGGCAGACGCGTTTCAACAATATAGGGTCTGTTTCTTGCGTGGTCGGTGTGCAGGCTATACTTCTTCTTCTTCTTCTTTGGCGCAACAGTCCGATGTCGGGCCTTGGCCTCCCTTATGAAGCCCCTCCATTCCTCTCTATCCTGCGCTGCTCTCTTCCAGTTCCTTACGCCCATTAACTTCTTTGCATCTTCCTCCACGGCATCAATCCATCTAGTTCTTGGTTTCCCAGCGCGTCTCCTGCCGCCTGTTGTATTGTATAATATTTTCTTTGGGATACGCTCCTTATCCATTCTCTGTACACGCCCAGCCAATTGCAATCTTTTAAGCTTTATCGTCACTGAGATCTCTGGCTCCTTATATAATTTGCATAACTCTTTATTGTATCTTATGCTCTATATCCCATTCTCTTTTATTGGTCCATAAATTCGTTTTAGGATTTTCCTCTCGAAAGAACTGATGACTGATTCCTCTTTCTTGTTTAGCGTCCAATCCTCATATCCATAATAAAGCACCGGTCTTATCATTGTTTTATATATTTTTGTTTTAATCGCTCGGTGTATATCCTTTGATCTAAAAACTGATAGTAACGAGAAATATGCATTATTCGCGATACACGTAACTAAACCGTGTGGAGGCTGGGTTGAATGCCTCCACTATGAACCTGCGAGTCGTAGGAGGCGACGAAAAGGGAAGTCTGAAATCTGAGAGAGTAAAATGTGGTCGCGAGCCTCAAGGGACTCGGACCCGAGAAAGACTGCGCTGGCAAGGGCCAGCAGCATATATAAATGACAGACCCGTCTCTCGTTAGAATGGGTGCCCGACAAAAACAAAAGCGTAACTGTCAAACAGTAACAAATATCTGGCCATGAGCCGCAGATGGGGCTCGACACCAAGACTTACCGACTGACCGACCCTCAGTCGCAACTTTGACTTTGACTTCGACTTGAACAAGTTTCAGTTTTTAAGTGAATGCAGCGACATTCAATTCAGTCGTAAGCCGGAGGACTACGTTACACCTGATCTTCTGAACACGAGCATTATATTTATTTTGGAGAGGAACCCAAGTTTCGAGCGAGTTTAAGGTCCTCACTACTTCTTTTTATATGTAATTTGGTACAGTGAACAAAAAGAATTAACTGCACAACTAAGAGAACAGATTACAAATAATTAAAACGTGACATCTGCATCGTACATTAAATTGTTTAAATAAAAAGAAGAAACGCCTGCGTGGCTGCTACTCCTAATAACGTCTGATAAATTGACGGATTTTCATAAAATGTAGTGTGAAAGTCATGCCACTACACTTATACTGCTTAAGTTTTTTGCACTGATAATAAAAGCATTAAAAATCCATCAATCAATCAATCAAGAATCCCAAGCAGTTATGTGTACATAACGATAACAAATACCGCTTCAAGCAATGAATCAATTTACTGTAGGTATGATCCTCAGTAATGCTATCATTACGACAATTTTCATGGGTAAACAGAAAAGTGACAGGCAGTACTATTCATATCAAAATGAGTGCAGTCAGTTCCTGGCACAGATGTTGTTACGTTATTCTCAATTCATGGTCGGATTACAACTGACACATCAAAAGATGGTGTTAAACCGGTCATCAGTCTCACTGGATCAACCACTTAGTCCTGGTGACTGCGAACAGTTTCTTCTGGAAGCTTCATGGACCATTGTTAGAGTAATGCCGTCAAGGAATGGACACTCTTTTCCTTGTTATTAGTTCCGGGCCCATGTCTGAGCATTCCCCGCCACCGCGCTCTGCGTCCTGCTTGATTCTTGCTGGTTGATCGCTTGACATACTTCTCGATCCTGAAGACAGAAGCAGTAAGTTCTTCCAAAACATAGGTAATATTCTGCGGTGACATTCCAGATGATATTGCCGCGTGTTAACTAGGAAACGTGACAAGAAATTATGTGGGTCTCGGATTTGGATGAGTGTTTACTGGACAGTCACTATTTACACTCATAAATACAATTATTCGCAATATAAGTCTTCGGACGTTTCCTCTTCAACGTTATACACTCTCGTACCGCTAAGCTCGGTGAAGGGTCTTCTGCTCTGCTCGGAGCTCAACTGTCCTTAGCGCTCGTCGTAGCTAAACTGACTGGTCCCTTGTCGGGTACGAACTGTTATATCCTGCACTCGGACTGAATAGTGAACACCTTGTCGAAGGGTTCAGTTTCGTCCGCTGCTATGCAAAGAATCTTTTGTTGCCGCGGAGAAAATTTTTTTGCCTCAAATAATTCGTTATAAATAAGGGCGGAAACCCCACTGTTAGACTTTCATCTCCGGGTCAACGATTTTCTAGGCATTGCTGCCTACGAATTGCTAACCGTTGACCAGTGATGGACGTCTTACCGTCAGGCCTTCCTGGCGGCACGTCACAATACTCTTCATGATCAACGCTATGAGAACTTAGGATCCAATAAAAGTTATGGTTTCTTAAAACTGATGGTAAACAGAAATAGGAGTCGGAGTAAGCTAACGCAATACACGGCGTGATGCAATGCAGTGAAGTAGTACTTACAGGAAGTCACCACATCATGTCTCTATAAACAGAAGTAACAGGAATAAATTATCTGTCCTTTGCAGGGTAAACAGGCTCCTTAGCAAAGGCTGGATTAGAGCCTTTATACTTTCTTGGAAAGCTATGCCGTTCGTTAGGACTGAATCAGTCTCACAATTCCTCCAGTTGTGGAAGACAAAAAGGGAATTCGTGCATGAGCGGAATACCGGAATACAATCCGTTATACGCAATAATTGCAGTCGTCGTTGTCATGTAGTTCCAGCATTCATGAGTTCTTGGATTTATGGAATAAAAATAGAATTTCTTTTGAAAAAAGCAAGAAATTGAAAATATTTCACAAGAAACACACTGTTATATGTGTGTGTGTAATTTCTTTATTGCCCATTATAAATTTCAATTAAATAGTTGCCTTTTAGAGTGAGTTAAAATCACGATTTACGTGTGCAAGGTTGACTAGTGTAAGGTATGTTCTATATTGCATCAACAGCAATTTTGTAGGATTTGAGGTTCTTATAGCAGTGGTAATGAAGGGTTATATCTTTTTTGATAAAACACCGTGTAGTCTTAACCTGAAGATGGAGGTGACATGTTCCTTCGAATAGTAGGCTGACTTTCAACGGACTGCACGGCGTTATATCCAAGAAAACAGAACCCTTAAACATTATTTTCATTGTTTAGCCCTATATATTGTCACGTGTATGAGTGACTAACTTCGCCGACAAACGGCGGTCGCTCGGTCAGTATACCGTATTTACGCATGTATAGGCCGCGTGCGTGTATAGGCCGCAGCACAATTTTCAGACAGAAATTATAGAAAAAATAATTTTCTTGGAATATTATTTCAGGAGTAGAACATCCTGTATTACTAATTATGAATGTAATTTTTTTAAATGAAGTGTGATTTCGAATATTTCGAATATAAGCCGCACCCCAGTTTTCCTCTAGAATTTTTGGCAAAAAATGTGCGGCCTATACATGCGTAAATACGGTAGTTCGCTTGCGGACTGCAGACCACCGAGTTTGTTTTCTTTGATTGTTATGAGTGACTACAGACAGTGTTTGGGTGGTAACTGGATTTATTGAATATTTACAGAACGTAACTACAAGTAAGCATAGCGCTATCGCTAATTCACACACTCTGCAATGTACTACAGCACATAATAAGTCTACTCAGTCTGCAGTGTCTTCAGCAGTCATTGCCTGGTAAAGGTTTTCAACGGCGGATGTTCCCCTTACTCTGGGTTCCTGAACTACCTCCGTGCCTAGGCTACCTGCTTCTAACAGCAAAAGCTCACAACGACTGACCTGCAGTTCTCCAACTAACACCAGTTAACTCTTCCGCATTGAATAACTCTCACTAGCTCTCCTGTTTATAACAAGTCGGCACGGACAACACAGAAAACACCGTTCCTCTGTTACTGTTCACTTGTGCATGTTAAGAATCTGTTGCCTAGCAACGGGCCTACATGTTACATTATTAAGAGTTATTAAACATTAAAGGACATACAGAGATTGGACGCATAGCTACAGACATTAACACCGGCACAAGATCAAGGTACCGCATACTCTCATAGTCTTACGTCATACTTTTGACATATATAGAGTAGGTCTGGGGCAGAATTGCTTCAGGGCGTGTCTTCGATCCTGTAAGAGCAGTCTTGAATTATTTTCACTGAAACTATGAATTCTGCAAGGCTGATCCATTATAGAGTGCAAACCACGTTACTGAAGTAATATAATTGTTTTTGTAATTGTTACTTCATAATCAGCAGTGATTAGAATTGGAATCACGTTTTCCTACAATTCTGAAAGGAATCTTGTGCGCCAACAACAAAAGCTTTCAAGAGACAACGCCGCTGATTAAAGGGGAACAAGGACATGAAAAAGGGTTCCCTGTCATTTCTAGGCACGTTTTCAACCTTACGGGAGCGAATAGTAAAATCGCTCCGTCCGTCCGTCCGTCCTTCCTTTCCATATGATATCTTCCAACCTCGGTAGACTTCCATGAAATTTCATACTGGAAGGCTTCGAAAAAATTTTCAACAAATTCCAATTACGGTTAAAACTGGACAAAAGTAACAGACATTCAGCCTTAAAATCTTCGTATTCTTCGGCGCGAATCTAGATCAGATGTGGTTTAGTTCTTAACGTAGCTAAAAATTTGGAAGAAAAGTTGTAGAAAAGAATGAACCTCACGCCCTGTATATTGTGACATGACACCTGAAAGTCGGAATAGTCCATTGCTAGACAACGGTTCGCTAGCCAACTATCCATGACAACGAATAGGTACGTAGTGATAGAGTAACTGTTCGAGGTGGTGGTCTGTATTCAGTTCACCCCGATTTATAAGGGGCGATAAGTAATTGAGTCGCAGAAGGCGACAAAAGGGAAGTCTCAAATCTGAGACAGTAAAATATGGTCGCGAGTCCCACGAGACTCGGACCCGAGAATGACTGCGCTGGCGAGAACCAACAGCAATTGTAAATGACAGATCCGTCCTCTCGTCAGAGAGTGAGCGCTCCACACTAACAAACCCCCAACTGTCTGGCGGTAATAAAAATGTGGTCGTAACTTTGTAATTGGCCTCTGAGCTGTTAAATAAACAATAATTTAATCTGGGTTCTTAAATTTATACGTGAATAAATAAGAACTGAATTGAACCGAAAAAAAAATTAATCATCCGAACACACCCGAAGATTACCGAACAATCAATAACGGTCTGCCGAACACGCGACAGGATTATCTACACAGTTCTCTTATTCTTACTTCGAATAAAAGACGCAAATTTTTCACATTTTTTCCCTTTGAAAAATTGAGTTGCGTTTTAAATTCGAGGAATGTGCAATATTCTAATTTATTTCCTGAAACCCAAATTTAAAAACTGGATGCATCTTAAACTCGAGGGCATCTTATATTCGAAGTAATACGATAATTAAACAAAACTTTTTTCTCCTTCAATTTACAGGTTTTAAATTATTCAAATACAGTGGAACCCCCATTTAATATTCCTAGATTTAAGGTTTCTCTTCATCTAACGTTCAATTTCAATGATCGTAAGTCATCATAACATTCAATTACCTCCATCTAAGATTTTTTTTCAATTTAGTGTTCAAATAAATTACTTCCCCTTCAAAAAGGTTAAATGGGAATTTCATTGTGCAAATTTAATTGAAATGTAATATTAAATAAGTTCTTATGTACTTTGTTGAGTTTCTCTGTATAAATACTTGAAATGCTTGACAGTATCGGAACAAACATACTTGAGCATTTATATTTCTTCACGCTGAATGTCGCCTGTTCTGTGTACCCTGCATACTTCAAACAGTCTTGTAACCTGCGCGTGATAAGTTGCCGAGAAAGGAGCGTCAACATTCTTCCGTAAAACGTGTTCTGAATTTCTTACTTACAATTCGTTATAATTCCTTCTATAACACGCGGAAGTGACATTTTGATTCAACCACGCCAAACTGATTGATTCTCAGATTATTTAATGACATTATTTCAACTAAAAGTTATACAGTCTCAAATGCGTAAATATGATCAAGTACGACTTTTCTTCTTCCTCTCGATCCGAATTTGGAGCGTAGAGTTGATTTTTCAGTTGCATTGATCTCTTTTTACCGAGGGGAGGACTCTTTTGACGGGCGATCAGTTCGTCGCGAGGCCGGAAACACAGAATAAACGTATACACATATCAAACATCCATCCCTTATGTGGGATTCGAACCCGCGCTCCCGGCATCCGAGCGAGCGAATACAGTACATGCCTTAGACCGTTCGGCTACCGTGACCGGTGAAAAAAAAATAATTATGAAAGAAGCGATCGTGACAAATTTGACTTACAAACAAAGTGATATATACTCGCTAAGAAACCGCGTGGGAACATACTAATGGGTCACATAAAAATAAAAATGATAACACCGCGCCGATGTTCATAAGGTTAAATAAAGCAATAGAAAAACATGGACGTCGCAAGAAGGTAACACAAGAAAAGATTAATAGTGATGTTCTGAAGCAAATGTATTTTAATGTGAACGATGAAAATGCAATGACATCTGAATATTCTAACTTATGATCTAATGCAGTGCATCAATTTCAACAAATGGACATTTTCCGAGGATACACAAGTAAGGCCGAAATATGTAGCAGTTTAACTGTAATTTTAACGTTATTTTAAATTAAGGAGGAACTGTAAACAGAGTTGAATTAAAGATGGAAGTAAGCGTGTAAAGTGATCCATCAAAGCAACAGGATGCTGAAATACAATACTACTATTCGAGCGTTAGTCTAGACGTCAACCTGGACAGTCGATAGTCCGGAAGAGAATCGAAACCAGAACATATTGTGGTGTATAAACCTGTTGTTAAGCAGTGACTCTGCAAACAGCGACCATTTCTGGGCAACGGCTTAGTAAACACGTCCCCGTTGCTAGGCCCCGCAGGGGCGCGGGGTGTTTACCGAGCGTTGCGTAATGATGGAGTAGTGGGGAATGTGACATCACTCGCGAGACCGCAGAGATCACGTGACCCCTACTTTCTGTTGCGCCATCCACGTCACACTATATATGTGTGT
>NW_019735556.1:572245-572603 GCF_002891405.2 Cryptotermes secundus | reverse complement strand
GAGAGAGAGAGAGGGCAAGCGATAGCGGAGTTGGTTGAAGCACTATGCTGCAAGCCTCAAGGTCGCGATTTTAAGTCCCGAAGAGGTCATTGGATCTTTTTTAATTGACCTAGTCCTTCCAGTCGCATTATGGTCCTGGGGTCGACTCAGCCGCTAACAGAAATGAATACCAGGAATATTCTTGGGGGGTAACGGGCGGCCGGCGCGTAAGGCTGACAGCCTTGCCGCCATAAGTGAGCCGAGTGTCTAGAAAATGTGGGAACCTCAACATCTCACAACCCTATGGGCCTCCACGGCCTGTTACAGGGTTACCTTTATTTTTTCTTTATATATATATATATATATATACTGAGTAGTA
>NW_019735556.1:570136-570928 GCF_002891405.2 Cryptotermes secundus | reverse complement strand
AAGAAGCCCCTGGTGACAATGTGCCAGGCTAGAAGAGGCTCAAGTCAGGTGTAAATCTGTTTTCCCATTCACTCTCTGCGTAACGTACCTACTACTATGTAAGATGTCGGATTCTCACACTCACTCACTTGTACGCATACATGGCACTATCCTTCATGGTTCTGAAACTTGTTTCTTAAATAATTATTCTCTTCTTGGATGCGGCGTTCTGTATTCTCGTAGAAATATTTTATTTTTGGACATTACTCATCGTCTTTGTCTCTATCTAAAAACCTTCCTGTTTATTTTTCAGAACACAACGTTTAGGAGACTGGATTCTGTTTCCGTCTTCAGGTAAAACCTACTCAGTTGGGCCCAATAGACACAGCTAGTCCATACCTCCGGTCCGGAGATAAGGACTAGCTCTATCTATCTGTCTGCCTGTCTGTCTGTCTGCCTATCTATCTTATGTCCGGAGATAGGGAATAGCTGTATCTATTGGGCCCAACTGAGTAGGTTTTACCTGAAGACGGAGACAGAAACCAGTCTCCGAAACGTTGTGTTTTGAAAAATAAACAGGATGGGTTTTAGATAAAGACAGAACGATGGATAATGTCCAGAAACAAAATATTTGTACCAATGTACCTTCGTCACAAGCTTTTAGATCTTAGTCTCGTAGAAGTTTTGCGGCAGTTGGGGGAAAGTGCCGATTCACTCTTATACCGTGAAGATGAAGGCAGTAAGTTTCTCCTGAACGTCGGTATATACAGGGTGTCCCAGGAGGAATGTGCCAAACTTCGGGAGGGTGAGCGT
>NW_019735556.1:528224-569597 GCF_002891405.2 Cryptotermes secundus | reverse complement strand
ATTATCTCCGTAACCGTTCAACTTTGGACATAGGTGTTTTGGGTTATATCGGCATACTTTAACCTAAGGAACACCCTCCCGAAGTTTGGCACATTCCTCCTGGGACACCCTGTATATATATATATATACACGAGAGTATACCGCGTAATCTTCATAGTCACCGGCTTGAGAATTTCAAACCTCACATAACTTATTACTTTGAGAGAATAAGTGCTGCAAGGCATGTTTTAATTGGTTAGTTACAACGCAAAACATTTGGTTACTTAAGGCTATAGTAGACCGGTCTAATAATTTCTAACAGTATCTCACTCTGCTCTTTATAATGTTCGCTGAAATCCGGTATTTAGGGTCTGAATTAGGAGATATTTGTCTCGTGACTGTGAAGTTGGATCCTTTGTTTTCAGAGAAGTGCATCAACAGGGGTTAGTTTGTTCGTTGTTTAGTTATTTACATTACAATAAAATACAATGGTTGTCTACTGGCCGTACCATCTAATACTATTGCAGCGTGTAGAGCCGTTGCTATCCAACTACAGCAAGGTGGGCAGATATAGTTTCTAGATATCCGCTCGGTAAACACATTCCCGCAGAGACACGAACGCAATAATAGAAGAGCTGTGTTTTCTATGTGGCCCGTGCCGAGATCTTATAAACAAGGGACAAGGTTATAGTTTACTTCGTACGGGAATGTGTGAAGAGAGGACTTAAGCCAAAGCCACTGTTGGAACCGTTACCAAGAAACGTCTAGTAACACACTGAAAACAGATTTTGTGCTCTAGTGAATTGTAAAGTATGGAAATAGCGATAGTGTTATAGTTATTTGTGGTTACGACCTGTAAGTGATCAATAAATATATTCACTAATCCAAACTCCGTCTATAATCACATATACGTTACAATATCTTGATACAGAGGTTCACATTTCTAGTGTTATAGCCTAACTTGTCAACACAACCCAGCACCGATGCTGTTCTACATGTCTCCAAGCAAATATACCCTTAATATTACAGTTTAATATCCTTCTTGGTCTTCCAATTGGGGCTTTTCAAGAGGGCCGAATATCAGAACGCTATATTCTTTGTCTCTCCTGCCGACAGGCAACTGAGGTCTACTCAATTTCCTTCATTTTGTTACCCTAATAGTATTAAGGGACCTTTATAAATCAGTTTCCTTGTTACGTAATATTATCAGTCCTACACTTCTTTCTTCTTTTGGGTCTTACGTAATTAGATGAATACAATGGATTCTGATGTTCACCGTGAAATTTAACGGGAAGGTCGGTTAATTTTTTTTTTATTCTGCAAGAGACGGAACTTCAGTTTCCTCTTTAACTGCGATGAATTGCGAACGGTAAACGGCATGAACACTCTTCACGCTGAGCAAATTTTCTCTCGCTCCCTCTCACTCACTCTCTTACCAACTAACCTGTTCACTCGCTTACCGATTTACTCATCCATTCAAACATTCATCTAATAAACCACAATCTACCCCCTCACAATTTTATTTATTTATAGGTCCTCTCACACGCTTAACCCCTCATTCAGACAAACAACTGAGTAACATTACACTTACAAATTCAGCTCCGAATTCCGCACCCTCGAAAACTCCAGTCACAAAAGCTCCAAGTTAAAGATGTAAAGGTAAAGTTGTCTCTGTGTTTAAGTAATTAACCCCTATGCCATTAAGAAATATGGGGGAGTGGACGTAAAGATCCATTTATTTTTTACCTCGGCACTAACTGAAGGTGAGTGGTCGACTTCACGCTCCGGCCGCTTTATCCCCGGGAAAGAACCCCCTCTACCCGTCGGATATCAAAGTGACAAAGGCTGTAATTTAAAATTATATCAGTATTTTATCATTACGTCAAGGAGATGAAGTTGGTTACAGTTGTAAAGTCTGTGATTTGTATTCGGGAGGTCTCTATTTCGAGTCTCGATAAGGACAACTTCTGTCTTTTCTGAGGTTTCTCGTGTCCTCCCTCAGTCCTACAGGAAAGTTCCAGGACAGCATCTTACTTTGGGTCACGGCACCTCCGATGCATTATCCACTATCATAATGGCATCTGTTGCTCTAAAGCTTGAACTACTGAGAGCGTGGTTAAATAAACTACCTCCATGGAATTGACTTTTCTCTCGAGAAGCTGCCAGTCGCTCAGATACTCAAAAAATATCCCAACATTAAATGGAACCCGAAGGTTCATTATTTACCGTGTTCACAGGAGCCTGCCCCTGGTCCCTATACTGAGCCAAATCAATCCAATCCATACCATCCCATCCTATCTCTCTAAGATCCTGTCTAATATTGTCTACCCACCTACGCCTTCGTCTTCCCAGTGGTCTCTTTCCTTCTGGCTTTCCCACAAAAATCCTAAATACATTCCTCTCCCCCATGCGTGTTGCATGTCCTGTCCATCGCATCCTCCTTGACTTGGTCATTCTAATTATACTTCGAGAGGGGTACAAATTAATACAGCTCCTCATTATGCAGTCTTCTCCAGCCTCCTGTCACTTCATCCCTCTTCTGTCCAAATATTCTCTTCAGCACCAAGTTAAATATTCCATGTTCTTCCCTTAAGGCCAGAAAAGACGTTGCACATATATGTCGTTAAATGAAGTACAAATAGCATTAAGATCCACGTATTCTTGCCTCCACCAATATCTGGAGGCGAACATCCCACCACACGGTATAGAAAATAAAGAGAATTCATACTGAAAATTAATTCTTATGGCAACCAGACAGAGAAGATGGCGCCTGAGGAAGTTCTGTGTTCAATCGAAACTTACAAAATTAGAATAATTACTGAAGATCAAACTCTGCACAATATCTTAAGCTGATACCTAAAACAACAAGAACGACTTACTTTTTATTATAACAGGGATTGATTGGAATCGTTCAGGAAAAGGAGGAAATTTGCTACGTCAACAGAATTCAAGACTTTGAATGACCAAGTCATCACAGTGATTGACTGCGAGCTGGGTAACCGGACAAGAGCAGGAATTGTTCTCTTTCTGCAGCTTCCAGACTCTTTCTGGAACCGCCTCAGACTCCTGTTCAATGGGCACTGAGAATTATAACTGAGGGTAAAATTGCGACGTCGATCTCGTCTAGCGTCGTAGTAAGAATTTGGAGAATGTGAAATTAGGGCGTAGGATTTCAGGTTCTCTCAGCGGAGGTGTTGAAGAAGGGATGTAGGTAGGGCTATTCCTGTTGCCCCCAGTTGGAGCGCAGGGCATCCGTGAAAAGCTTTGTCGGATGACTCCTTGGATGGGGGATCTTCCCGTCGAAAGGTCGCTACATAAAACACACACAGATTAAAAACAAACAGATATCCATGCCTCGAATTGTATTCGAACACGAAGACAATTTATCCCTTAGACCGAGCAACCACTGTCATCGGCTAACGTTGAGTAGTCGGTTGAAATTCGGCCTTGGCTTCCAACGAATTACACGCTTTTCAATCCCAGAACATAGTAGAGCAAATAATTTTGTGGACGGTGGTTTGGTCGCACCATATTACAAGATACTCACACACACTTACGTATATCCATATCCTCCCTCAAAATAGTCGCCATTGGGCGCTATCCATCAGGTCACTGCTAATGTTCACGCGATCGTCACTTTGGTCTTGCGTCAAGACGCATGGAACACTGTGTAGAGTAACACGAGACATGTTCAGGTCATCAGACAGAATTCTGTGGCAAGTACCATGGCTAATTCCTGCTGCTGCTGCTGCTGCGAATTCGTCTTCCATTTGGGAGCCGTTGGCACGTTCCAACTTTGCAACTTCTTGGATCGTGAGTTCAGTTCTGACCGTTCTTGGCCGAACGGTAGCCTCATCATCTTCCAAACTGTCTCTCGCCTGTGCAAAACGTCNCTGCGAATTCGTCTTCCATTTGGGAGCCGTTGGCACGTTCCAATTTTGCAACTTCTTGGATCGTGAGTTCAGTTCTGACCGTTCTTTGCCAAACGGTAGCCTAATCATCTTCCAAACTGTCTCTCGCCTGTGCAAAAGTATGTGCAACTTAAACACAGCACTACGGCCCAAGGCTTCTTCGCCATACGCTTTCTTGATCATCTGAAACGTTTCGCTAGCGGATTTGCCTAATTTCTGGCAGAACTTGACGTTTGTCCGTTGCTAAAACTGCGATATTCTCAATTTCCAGCGCTCGCAGACTATTCTTGTTTCTGAATACACCATACCCATGCAACTGCTTCTTACTGGGACGAGAGAAGAAAGGACACGGCACCACCTCGTGGCTCCACGTATCCGCTGTAATGTGTAACAGCTCCACTATGCGGCAAATCCACGAAATTCTTGACTGCACATCGTAAAACTCTTCGTGACTTTAAGGTGCTAGATGACGGGGTGTAGAGAGGATTATTATTACGTCAGACAGACATGTTATATACTATATTGATTAGATTTCAGGATTTCACAGACACAACGTAGTAAATAACAGTTATATACTTTTGTTTTTTATTTTAATACAACTATATATTTCGGCCTGAACAGCCACCCTCATGTTGATGCTACATTCATTTTCACTAAACTGTATTCGTCAATATTCACATTAAATTTAAAATTGGTGGTTTTTGAGGAATTATTTTTAAAAATCTTTTCCAATGACTGAAATGTAAGCTAAAGTTATGACTGGATAGGTGACAGGCTAGTCATTTGTGAATTCCTTCTAGGTTCTTGAGCCGAATATCGTGTTTCAGTATTATTTCTTCTATACGCGTTTTTGTTGAAGTTGGTATTGTCGGATTCCTGATTTGTTAAGCTAATCTTCAATATAATATTCTCAGGATATGTTCTTATTTTCAGTACATCCATAAAGCAATGTCAATTTAATAGAGTCAAAACTACTGTTCAATTTCCTTCACGGTTCTTAGCAAAGTTGTTATTTGTCAATGGCCCTGATTATTCTGGACAGCCTCCAGTCGAAAATGAAATTTGGAAACAATCCAGAATTGTGTAGCATCGCATTCCCCGTCTCATTTCGTTTTCTTTCGGTTTGTGACCAGAATATATATTGACTAAACTGAGGTTAACATGTTGCGTGGCTGGAAACATCTTGCGACAATACACAGTTCTGATACTGACAGGGTCGATAAATAAATAACATCAAAAAGAAAGTCATAGTTCACGTTGGTACTGTCTCGAATTAGGTAAATGCAGTTCACTTGCGGACTACAGGCCATGGAGTAGTACAAATATTATGTTTTTGGACATCATAAATCGTTTTGTTTTTATCTAAACACCGTCCTGTGTATTTCTAAAAACACAGTGTTTCGGAGACTGGATTCTGTCTCCGTCTTCAGGTAAAACTTACTAAGTTGGGCCCAATCGAAAGAACTGGCCCCTATCTCCGGAAACCGGCGACAGCTTCAAGATGGAGTACACGAATCATGCTAGGCATCTCTAACAGGTCAAGTTTTCGTCAATGTCCCACGGAGTATACGTTTAGTTTTGAAGATGGTTCTGAGATGGAAACGGTTTCCGATGCGTCTAAATTTCTCGGAAGTGCCCTTAACATGCGGGATCACTAGAGGACGGTTCTTAGATCAGAACGATGGATAATATTCAAAACCATATTTTTACTAATGCACCGTCGTCACAGACTTTTAGATCTTAAGTAGATGCAAGGTTATAAGAACGGATTCAAAACACAGATTATAATATATGGCCATATGTAGGATGGTAAGCGTGACAAAATTAACGGGTTCTAGTTCGGATGATTGGATTTATCAGCACTTTGGTTACACTCTCTCTCTCTCTCTTAAATACAATTAATACAGCGCTATCGCTGATTTAAACACTTTCCAGTTCACCGTTGCACAGCACTAGGATTCTCGGTTTCCAGTAGACGTCTCCTAGCAAAGGATCTCAACACTTCGAATCACGCCAGATATCACTGCACTACAGCAAACATGAAGTTTTTCAAAGATTATTAACACTTCTCAGCTGAATCCTCACAACTCCTTTCCATGACGGTTTTGTGTCCTTAACACACGGGTTCTCAGCTATGACTAGTTACGACTCGTAACTGCCCTGAACTAAACTTGTAAAAGCCAAAGTCAAAGTCACATTGCGACTGACGGTCGGTCAGTCAGTCAGTCAATAAGTCTTGATGTCGATTGATATTTGAGGTCTTGTTTTTGTGGGGTGCCCTCTCTGACGATAGGACAGGTCTGTCTTTTGTATATGCTGCTGCTCCTTGCCAGCGCAGTCTTTCTCGGGTCCGAGTCGCTTGGGACTCCCTACCATGAACTTGCATTTGAATTCATTTCTGTTATAAGCATTCTGCACAGACCCCAGGGAAAACACTTGTTATTGTAGATGTGTTTACAGTTCTGTTGCTTAGAAACGGATTGCGTAACACCGTTGTTATGTTATATCTGCCTCCGTCCTCAGGTGAGGGAGGAGACAGCTACTCTGTTGGGTAACTTAGAAAGATTGATAGATTGAGGTTATTTCTTTCTAAAGGACCCAACAGACTACGTGTCTCCAATCCTCGCCTGAGGAAGGAAACACATCCAGCCTCAGAAACATTCTGTCTTCTAGTCTTTAAAACATCGGACGAAGGACAAAGTCTGAAACCCCCAGTAATTCTGAGTGTTATAACAAAGTCAGAACCCTTTAGAATCTAACTTAAATGACAGCATTAACAGGACAGAATTTCCACTCTGTCGCCATGATGATGGTGAAGATGTGATTGATGCCCTGCAGAAGCGACCACCCTAGAGGATGTCGCGTGGTCAGCGCAACCGATCCCCACGGTCGTTAATCTCGGGTTTCTAGACCGAAGCAGCTATTTCCTTGAAATAGTTACTCAATTATCCTCACGAGGCTGAGTGGACCCCGTTCAAGACGCACTACTTAGAAAATTTGGTGGCGCCGGGAAACGAACCAATGGCCTCTGGATCTGTAACCAGGAACTCTGACCACTAAACCACAGAAGCGGTCTTTCTAAGAGGTTTATGCATCGAAAATTCCGTATGCATGCTTCGTCTGCCCCACCCTAGTTATTGCGTCGCCCAATGTAAGTCTCCTCCTTAATGTCAATATTCTGGCTATAGTAAATGAGCGGCAGCACTCAGGAAACTCTTCTTTGCTGGCCGCTTACTTCAAACTCATATTCCACTATTTTCCTGGTATTTCTAAACGGGTTTGAAACATAAACATCTGCCTCTCGATTTCTGAAGTTGAGTAGATTGCGTAACACAAAGTTACATTTCTGTATAACGTGTCCGAAATACAAGCTGTATCTAACTAAATAGAATATTATCATAAAAATGACATTCACAAATTCGTATCGCTCAGAGTATTTCTGTAAACCTCTATTTTTGTAAGTAAAACACCAGAATATAAATATTACTGTAGCTCAGCATACGGGCTGGACGTAGTTCGAGTCCCGTTAGGGTCAATCTTTTTTCTTCTCCACGTCGTCCAGACTGGGTCGCTTTGACCCGTGTGGAGGCGGGGTCGAATACTTCCACCGTGACCCTGCGAGTCATAGGAAGTGATGTAAAGGAGGGTCTCAAATCTGAGACAGTAAAATAATGGTCGCGAGTCCCAAGGGACTCGGACCCGAGAAAGACTGCGCTGGCAAGGGCAAGCAGCATATACAAAAGACAGACCCGTCCTCTCGTCAGAGAAGGCGCCTCAAAAAAATTAAGACCGTAACTTTCAAACAGTGATAAATATCTGGTCATGAGCAGCAGATAGGGCTGGACACAAAGACTTACTGACTGAGCGTCAGTCGCAATGTGACTTTGACTTCGACTCTACTCCAGGTCAGAATGGAGTGAGCTCTAAGCAGTCACGGAAGTAGGATTCGGCTGAAGATTTTTTGTGAGTTATTGTGATTTATTGTGATTACAAATAATTGTACAAGGAGTAATCAAGAAATCCAATTACCAATCGAAACCCCGTCTTATAAGTCACCCATATGCTTGACAACATTCTGGCTATGTAATCTTCCATATTTCCTTCTTTATATTAATTTGAATTTTTCATATTATTTTTTCCAAAGAGGAATAGAAAGAAAGTACTATCGCAAAGAAGCAGGAAAAGAAGCACTAATTTAAAAGCTGGTTTTACCAGAAGGTCACTGAAATGTTATCGTTCCATCTACGCTTAGGTCTTCAAAGAGATCAGTTTCTTTCTAGTCTTTCGATAATAAATTCTTATGCGAAAACTATATAACGAATTAATACGATGGGAAACACAGAACAAAGGAAATGGACAGGGTGTCTTTAAAGGAGACTTTGTTTCTTACTAAAATAATTTAAAACATTTATGTATATCATCTGTAGCAATGGAAAAGTAGCCGAAGTTCAGAGTCTTAAGGCATTAGTGACGATAAAGGTGAAATATACTTATTTTATCTTGTACAAACAAAAACACTTAATATTGAACTTGAAGTACGAATAAGAAATAAAGTTTCTATAAGTTGTCTCCTCGAATTAAGAGTTCTGAATTTAAACACTTCAGAATTAAGTATTTATGTGGAATGAAAAATAAAATAAAAGATAATGAATAATTTATCAATTTTTTATGTTGTATATTTTATTATGAATCTATCAATAAAAAGTTACTTCGGAGGGGAGAGTAACACTTGAAATCTCAACTAATTCATCGAATGTATACATCTGTTATACCGCTCAGAAAACAGAAATTGCATTTAATAAAGAGAATATAACCTAAAAACTTTAATGACTGCGAACATACGTAGTCAATATGAAGATTAAAATGCAGTTTACTAGCAGACATAATACGAAGTTCCCACAATTAACACACGTAATAAAATTATCACCAAAGTAGGTATAACAATTAAAATTGATACTATTGGTTTTAGGTATGAAGGAAAATTTCTAGCTTTATGAATATTAAGTTCCATACAGTTTTCATCACATCACTTATGTACGAATTAATTATCAGGTCGTAAAACTTGCCATCTTTAACACACTTTATTTCTTAATACACTTTAATGTCTTATGCAATTAACAGAAAAATATGATGATAGGTTTTAATAGAAAAGTAATTAATAAAAATGTTTAACAAAAGAGGTACCAAGGCACAGTCCCGAGTTACTACCGACGGTGCAGAAAACAGGGAACAAAGGAAGAGCAAGACGATAAACAGCTCTGGAACGAAATAATGTAACGAGAGAAGAACCTAAATGAACGCAAGAACGGAGGAACTTTATCAAAGAACTGACTAACATACAAACAAACAGACTCAAACTTTCCCTGTGAACAAGGAAAAGTTAGTACAGTGTTTAAGCAAGTTGCCAAATTATCTAATGTAGATTTTGATTCCGCAAACTTGGCTGAGGACGCAAAATATATTTCAAAATAAGAACATGTAAACATGCAGGCCCATAACATTTTGTTTTAGAAAATTTCTAAAACTTATTTAAAATCTTAAATAGGGCTGTGATTGGCCTTAAGGCCATTGTTGAGTTTCTTAAGATACATGAAGCATCTGCCTGCCTCCACTCATACACTCACTCATGGAGATGAGCCCTTCTTGAGAAGCCGCCAATTGTGTAGCTACTCAAGAAATCCCAAGCATATATAGAAAATGAAGGTTCATTACCGCTATTACAAGAGCCCTCCAATGGTCCCTATCTTGAGCCAGACTGATCCAGTCCATACCACCCCATCTTATATCCCTAAGATCCATTTTAATATTCTCCACCCACCTACGTCTTGATCTTCCTAGTGTTCTCTTTCCTTCTGGCTTTTCAACCAGTATCCTATGTGCATTCATCTTCTACCCCATTCGTGCTACATGCCTTGTCCATCTCATCCTCCTTGATTTGAGCATTCTAATTATACTTGGCGATGAGTACAAGTTATGAAGCTCCTCATTATGTAATTTTCTCAAACCTCCCGTCACATTATCTCTCTTCGGTCCACATATCCTCCTCAGCACCCTGTCCTCATCAAGACGTAGATGGATGGACACTATTAAAATGGATCTTAGAGAGATAGGATGGGATGGTATGGATTGATTGATCTGGCTCAGGATAGTGACAAGTGGAGGGCTCTTGTGAACACAGTAATGAACCTTCGTGTTCCATGAAAGACTGGGAAGTTCTTGAGTAGCTGCAGAATTGGCGTCTTCTCAAGAAGGGCTTAGCTCCATGAGTGAGTGCACCCTCTTAGCAAACGCCCTGTCTATGTTCCACCCTTAATGCCAGAGCCCAAGTTTCACACCCATACAGAACCACGGGCAAAATTATAGTTTTGTGATATTCTGATTTTTATGTTTTTGGACAACAGATAAGAAGACGAAGGGTTCTGGACTGAATGGTAGCAAGCATTACCCGAGTTCAATCTCCTCTTAATTTCCTTCTAAATCAGGTTTTAATTCGTTACAGTCGTTCCCAAATATTTGAACACTGCCACATTTTCAAAACATCTGTTACCTATTTTTAGGTCACGATTTTGCCCTGCATTTTGGTGACGAGACAGCAATATACTTAGTTTTCTGTGTGTTTTCTTCTAGACCAAACTCCTTACCAGCGTTAATTAAAGTTTCTGTGTTTTTCTTTATTGTATCTATGTTATCACGAAGTAGATTCACATCATCAGCATAGCTGCCTGCTTCCACAGGCCTAAAAACTCTCTTTCAAAAAATCAAGACTGGAAATGCTAATTCAATGCACAGTTATAAAAGGGAATTCATTCATGAATTCAATAATTCAATAATAGGACCGTTCAAATGACTGGACTGCCATTGTAACAGGAGCTACTAATGATAGGGCATGATCTGTTATACCACGTACTGAGACTGGACTGACAGAGGCCCTGTATATATTGTATATACATACATTTAATAACATGTTAAACGTTAATTGTACATACTGACAACAGACTTATTAGCGCTGACTGTTACTCTGGCAAACGACAGACCCTTGCTGTCGTCAGACACAGCGCCGCACATCAACAAACCCATAAATGTCTGACAGTAATAAAGATCTGGTCTTAAGCCCCAAATGGGTGCTTTATGCCAAGACAGACTGACCGACTGATTTGCGGTCGTAACATAACTTTGACTTTGAATTCAAGAAAAAAGTCTCAAATCTGANACATTTAATAACATGTTAAACGTTAATTGTACATACTGACAACAGACTTATTAGCGCTGACTGTTACTCTGGCAAACGACAGACCCTTGCTGTCGTCAGACACAGCGCCGCACATCAACAAACCCATAACTGTCTGACAGTAATAAAGATCTGGTCTTAAGCCCCAAATGGGTGCTTTATTCCAAGACAGACTGACCGACTCACCGTCAGTCGTAACATAAGCCTCAGACTCAGACTAAGTTCGTGATATTATACTCGTACATTCAGTTCAGTCAGAGATTAGTCCATGATTCTTCAGAGAGATTCGTCAGACTGACGTCGCTCAGAAGAAATTCAATATGTGAAATGTTTAAATGGATTGTAGTTGTAGTTGTAAAGAAGTGTCAATAAATCCAATCATCAAATCCAGAACCCCTTATACATGACAGAATTTTAAGGTCCTGGAACGTATGTAAGTCTAAGAGCAACTGGTATCTAACTAACGGCAGTTCAGCTCACAACATGAGTTTCAGGATCGACACACCCTGTATATTGCATTTTGCAGTATTTGTTTCGACGTAAAAAGATCATCACAGAGCCGTAGATCGTATTTCAATCTGACCTACTCGAACCCAGCAAGCAATATTCGACTTCGTCATCATGTGGTCTAGTCTCCTTCACACTGTCTGCCGGAGATTTCTCAATCCTGTGAAATAAAGGAAGGACCGGAGTGTAGACAATTCTCTTCTATTTAATGCCAACGTATGTAACACACAGGGATCTTGGCATTAGGATGGGCACTGCCGAAATTAAAAGGATATCTAAGAAGCACGAAGATCGGCTTCACCATCACACCAATGTGGAAGTGATACAACTTATTGACAAAGAGGACAGCGAGAAGGCTCAAGAGACTCAAGCCGCTTGAGCTAGTGTAGTGCAAGTGTAAGTGTAAATGCGCGTTACTGAAAATACTGAGATGCAGCCTCAAGCCATACCGCCACGCCCCTCATACGTCTCAATGTCCTGACGTTTAATCTTAGGGTTACTTGCTTTTCTTCTAGTTTGTTAAACGTACGGGAGACTGATAATTATGCGAAGAGCACTGTCTTGTGGAACATGACGCAGTGTAGTCTGGTAGAAGTTTACTGACACTTCGGAGGAAAGTATTGTTTCATATTCAGGACCACAAAGAGTGAACTAAGCAAGCATCAAAGCAGAGAGACCAGCTGCTTGTTGCTTTATTTTTCGATCCTGAAGATGAAAGCACTGAGTCCATCCGAAACGTCAGTAAAATTATACCAATCTACATGGCATCATGATTGTGACTTATCTCAGTCGGGTAGTAGCCAGCGTCTTACTGCAGTGACAAGAGTTCGATCTCGGGTGACACAGAACTTCTGGTGGATAAAGTAGCACTGGGGTGAGATTTCTTTGAATACTTCGATTTCCCCTGCCAATTTTAATTCTAGCAACTGCTCCACATCAAATAACCGTCCTATTCACTAAGCTCTACAGTCTCAGTACTGTGAGCATCGTTTAATAACAAACTTCAGAAAGAGAGAAAATAAAATACACAGCGTCATATCCAGAATACAGAGGGTCATTCATACAGAACCTCAGATTTTGCATGATAAGTGTTTGCTCTAGGACGCCATGAGGAAATAAGAAGCAGCCTATATATATAATGTTAAGTGCAAAACCCCAGGAGAATGGACCATTTGGAAGAACAAGGCATACAAGTAGGACGTTAATGATTGCGTTTTTAAATGCGGGGATTAATAAAATCAAAGGTTATAATGCGGTAATCATGAAAGATGAGTTGGCAAGAATTTGAAAGGAGGCAGTCGTGGGCTGCTTGACAGTAACATTCCCACATCCAATTGGCGATTGTGGAGAGGCCCCAAAACCTAAAGCCAAGCCTTCAGGTACCCGGCTCACTTTCAAAACGGTTACCACTCGAATGCAAGTTTAGAACATTATAGCTGTACCTACAATAGTATTGGGATATTATTACAGTTGCACGCAGTAACGTAGTTGGTTGAGGCACTATGCTACAAGCCAGAAGGTCGCGGTTTCAGGTCGCGAAGAGGTGGGTTTTTCACTTTACCTAATCCTTCCAGAAGTCTGTATCAGGAATCATCCTGGGGGGAAGGGGGGGTAGAGGGCAGCCGGCGGGTAAGGCTGACAACCTTACCGCCATCTGTGAGCCGAATGTCTAGAAAACGTTGGAGCCTCGACGTCTCACAACCTCATGGGCCTTCATGGCCGGTTACAGGAACAGATTTATGAAGATATGAAGGCAGATTCCATTAGCGGGATTTAATGGATAATGTGATGAAACTTTGGTGAATTGTTGAACGGTTGATTAACTATCAACTGATTAGTCACTAGTTAATCTTCTTTGACAGAAGCCTAGAATGTAAGTAATTCTGGAGTGGGTGATAAAAATAAATTATAATAGTTACTCTCGTTTTCATGTCAGCATGACCATTATTTTATTACCAGTTAACATTTCAGAGTTCCCCTGGTATGTCCCAAACAACAGGAGTGATAAATTTAATGTCTTCAGTCTTATTTCACAGACCTTATTGGTCTTGACGTGTGTTTGTTGCAAAATGACCCTAGAGAGTGTCTATATCTGCATAAAGTTAAAAACTATTTTTATTAAGTTAAATGTTTAAAATAATTAAACATTTTCAAAAGAAAATTTCAGACTTCTGTGCAACACGCATTTCATTTTATGAACCACTTTCTGTAACAACAGTCGTTTTGGGGAAATGTTTAAATTTTACTTGATCTCGTAAAATTATACTGGTCCAATCCAATTCGCATACAGATGACTTTGTGCAGGATCACAAATTAATCGAAATTTTGTCTCAGTTTTTCCGAGATAAAGCATGTTCATTCATGGAAAAGCACAACTTTAAAGTGTGCTTTTTTGGCGAGACCGTGGTATGAAACGTGACTTTTGCTGCCTGATTCTATGAAACACTACCGAAATGAAATCCGAGGTAACGCTACCAGTTGCTCCAAGCACTTGAACCTCCCTTTCAAGACCGTGATGCAGAAGCATACTATTGTTTGGGGGTACACAGAACTGATTTTGGAATCCACTCAAAGCAGATGGTTGATATCCTGAAGTAGGCAATTAGCCGCAGTTACAGAACAATGTGACCTACCACGAACAGGACAAGGACTTGCGAATCAGCAGTGTAATTCACAGTACATCAAATCAAACAGCAGCACGTCAAGGCGGTTCCTTCATTGGGCGAGCGGTAAAGAGAACTGGTCGTTCCAATTGTGCATTCTATTTGAGCTGTTAAATCGGTAGATATACATGGTCTTTCATTAAACAAAATGACGTCACGATTGCGGTTCGAATTGCTCACAACTAACTCCAATAGCTTGAAGTACGTGAAATGCTTTCAGTGATGAAGCAAGAACTACTATTCACCTCAGCATGTTAAGACAATGGCACATAAATGAGCTGTTTAATTGCCTCAATTTGGCCCAATAGCCGATATGGTAACACGGAACTGTTCTGATAATTATCTTGTAATTTGTGATCGAGGCTAATTATTTTATTCGGCTACATTGAAAATTCGTATAGGATATTGGTGGGAAAGCCAGAAGGAAAGAGACCACAGGGAAGAACAAGGCGTAGGTGGGTGAACAATATTAGAATGGATCTTAGAGCGATGGGATGGATTGGATAGATCTGGCTCAGGATTGGGACCAGTGGAGGGCTGTTGTGAACACGGTGATGAACCTTCGGGTTCCATAAAATGCTAGGAAATTCTTGAGTAGCTGTAGAATTGGCGGCTCCTCCAGAAGGGCTCAGCTCCATGAGTAAGTAAGTAAGTAAGTATATTGAAAATTATTTATTTGTGGGGTTTCTAGTGTCTTTTCTAGACTCCGTGGGAATCTCCATCACAGTACTGAGAGATACAGAATATGTTCGGCTGTCTGTATAATATCAGGCGAAGAAATGAGACCGATAGAAGCAAGAACAGTCTATCAATATACGGACAGTGTCGCCAGAAAACAAGCATAGATGCAAGTGTCGAGAAATTATGAAGAGTCTGTAAATACACCCGCGACAATGGACAAAACTTAGCATAACTCGGAGTAAGGGCAAGTTTCGTTTTGCATTCAGCGTACTGAAAGAATATTTTAGAAAAGAAAAAGCGGTTCGGAACTGCAGAAGAATCACTTTGGTGGTCATATAAATGGCTCCCAAAGGAAGGTAGTCATAAGATGGGATAGCGCAGTCAGTAAAGCGACTGACTACGGGCTCGACGACCGATGGTCAGGGTTCAAGTCCCGGTAGGATCAAGAATCCTCTCTACTCTATGTTGTCAATACTAGTTCTGGGGCCCACACAACTTCATATCCAACGGATATCGGGGGCTCTTTCCCCGGGGATAAAGCGGCAGGGGCGTGAAGCTGACCACTCACCTTCAACTAGTGTCTAGGTAAAGAAAATGCGGATCTATACATCAATATTTAAATTACTTTTAACATTTTTAATATTCCATAATATTTCAACACATTATAAATCTTGATATATGGTATACTATTTTATATTTTATCTTTCATATTATTTTGTATCTTCTACTTTAACTGTAAAACCAAATCCAGGCAGAAGTTTTATGTTAGTATATAATACGACGCGTTGCACTGGTATGGATCCATATCGGTAGTTCAATAACTGTACGTATTCCTATATATAACTGCTTGATGATGGTCTTGTACGAGCGAAACATGTGGCAGAAATAAAGATCGAATCCTAAAACATTAACAACTGAGTATACTTGTGTGACGCTTATCATAATTCCTATATATAACTCCTCCTTACGCCCTCATGACGTAATTCTTAATTACGTAGTTAAGCACATGAACGCGCTAGGTGGAGGCAGTATTGATTCTGTCGGTAAGCGGACATCTCTGTGGTCAACTGTCGAAATTATCAAGAATAATGTAAATACAGAGGAGAGTCTTGACATCTTTGCTTTGTGTTTATTCGGTACTGGATGTTGGTTGTCATGACTGAATTGTGAACACGCGGAACGCCTAGTTATATAACACAATCATTAAACATGTCAGAAATGAACCCGATATTATATGAAGCCCTCACAAAACACCGTAAATTTTCTAAAACTGCATTATACAAAAATTTACACATGACATAAAATACAGTCCTTATATGACACAGGGTAATTCTCTCGCTAGGAAACCAAACATTCCTCAATACCTTCTTCTTTTTTTAGGGTTCCTGACATGTAGGAAGGTTACGTCTATTGAAACTTGCTTTCAACAAGACAGCGCAACTTGCCACACATCTAAAGCAAGCATGAGGGAAATTAAAAGTTATTTCGGTGATCGATTAATTTCGAAAAATCTGTGGCCACCAAGATCACCAGACCTGACGCCACCTTGCGGAGTTTACTAAATGGCCGTGTATACAGCAATAAGCCGCGAACAACTGACGCCGTCAAAAACGCTATACGGCGGGATGTTGCTGCTATTACCACTGTCACATTATCAGATGTCTTCGCCAATTCGGAGACTCGCAGACTAAAGCGCTTGGATGCTGGAAGGGGCCATTTTCAGCATATGCTCTAGGCAGACCTTGTTTTGCAACATACAAGGTAAGTACATGTCAATTTTTATATTGAACTATATAAAAATTCAAAAAGTTATTGAGGAATGTTTGAGTTTCCTGGCGAGAGAATCACCCTGTATATAAATTTTACTTAAGAACTTCGATATGTTGAATGATTATTTATATACAAGAAAAATGATTTGTGACTTTATGAAATGTATTTATAGACTATGTAACTGGTTTCTTTCTGCCGTAAACAAACATCAGGATCAAGCTGTGCAGAATCGGAAACAATTCATGCGAGGAACATCTTTTAGGTCCCGTTATTAGGTAAGTTATAAACGAGCTTCAAATGACGAGAATATATCTCACGCAACGCGAGTTTCAATTGTTCCATACTCTAGGGTTTCAGAAGTGAGCTCAAGGGCTTTCAACGTACAAAGAAGAATGGATAACAGGGAACAAACTTCTTAAGTAAGAAGAGTACCAACTTAAATCTAAGTTCCCATGCATAAAAAACATGCAAGCGGGATCATAATGAGAATACAAACATTGGGCGAACTACATTGGTTTTCAAGATCGCAGACTTATAACAAGTTCGAAAATATATGCATACGAGTAGCGTAACAATTCCGATGAGTCACTGTAATTATTTCTAACGCTACAAGGCTTACGGAAATATGAATTCGGCATTGCAGGTATGTTCAAGTTTCTCTTTACAATTTGCTTTCCAACTATTTATCGCTTCTATAAGTAAATATTTAGGAAGCTACTTCCAAGACTGACTTAGGAACGCATGCAGGGCCGTGCCGTATTGCTTACACTGTTAGTCGCTGGTTTCCCAACGCGGCGAGCCCGTGTCTGGTCATGCGGGCTTTGTGGTGGACAAAGTGGCACTGGGACAGTTTTTCTCCCAGTACTTCGGTTTCACCTGCCAATCTTTATTCCACCAATTGCTCCACAATCACTATCATCTATCATCTGGAGCTGGTACAGTAGGCCAGTAGTGGCCGCAGTACCAAGTGGACTCAGTCTCCCCCCACTAAGAATGACAATAATAAAAAAAAAGGAACGCACGCAGATCCATATGAACATGTGTATTATACGTTTACGATTAAATTTAATATGCAATGGTAAAGGTAAACATATCCTTGTAACAGGTCGTGGAGGCCCGTAGAGTTTTGAGATGTCCAGGCTTTTACAGATGGCGGTCAGGTTGTCAGCCTTACGCGCCAACCGTCTTTTACCCCCAGGAAGATCCCCGGTACTCATTTCTGTTAGAGGCTGACTCAACCCCAGGGCCATAATACGGCTGGAAGTACTAGGAAAATTGAAGAAAAATCCAATGACCTCATCAGGAATCGAACCCGCGACCTTCCGGCTTGTAGTATAGTGCTTCAACCAACTACACTACCGCATGCCCCTGTATGTAATGACAGTTTATTAATAAAGCTACATACTGTAAATTATCCCGCATATCAGCGGGACTACAGATGCTTCATGCGAATAGCGTGTCGTGTAGACCGACAGGCATAAGAGAGCTAATAAGCGCATTTTGTAATTCTTCTGCCTGACGTGAAAAATTACAGATATACATATTATGAAGTAAATTATGGAATTATAAAGTTGTAAATGAATGTAAGGACTAAACAAGGTGTGAACTTCAGCAGTAAGTTCTTGCAGACTTAAACGCAGTCAAGGCCTAGTTGAAGATACATTTCCCGACGAGGAACTCGAAGAAAGACCTGAGAATTGTTAGCTTAAGTTTCGAAGCTGTGAACACAGACTAATCTCGTTAACCATTAATGCGAAAATGCCGATAAACTATTATGGAAACGTATTCTCCAGTGTCTTTAACATATTGTTCTCCAGAGACAGACTCGAGAAGTTAGCCAAAAATAGCAACGAGCTTCTTGGTACGGCTTCTCAGTGAAATGGAGAGCTGTTACGCAGTGCAAGTGTGCCCAAGCGCTTGTATGTGAGAAATTCCTGATTAGAATTTCGGCTGGGATAGCCAATATCCTGCAAGTACTTTGACATATAGACCCACTGGCAAGTAGCAGTTGTGTAAAGAGGCGACAGTACAAAAGCCGTTGCTAGGGAACAGCAATGTTTACACATTTTTTTCCCAGGCAACGAGGGAACAGGCATTAATGGAAAAGACGTTTTTTGTGAGTTCCGTGCAGGGGCTATAGAACAAGAACCAGATGTTTCATAACGAAAGAACCCCGTGGGGAGGCGGGGTCGAAAACTTCCACCGTGACCCCGAGACTCGTAGGAGGCGAAGAAAAGGGAAGTCTCAAATCTGAGACAGTAAAATGTGGTCGCGAGTATGAAGGGACTTGGCCCACTAGGACATACAAAAGACAGATCCGTCCTCTCGTCAGAGAGGGTGCCACACAAAAACAAGACCGTAACTGTTAAAGAGAAATAAATGCTCGACACCAAAACTTACTGACTGAGTGACTAACTGACAGTCGCAAGGTGACTTTGACTTTGACATAATGAGGCGGGGTCGAATACCTCCACCGTAACCCTGTGAGCCATAGGCGACGAAAATTGAACCCAGTGCCTGGGAGTATAACTGGGCCACCTTGTTCCTGGGGGATAAAAATACGAGTACCTGGCCTCCAGGTTGGGGTTGTCTCGAATCTGAGACAGTAAAATACGGTCATGAGTCCCGTGGGACTCGGACCTGAGAATGACACTGCTGGCGAGTACCAGCAGGAATTGTAAATGACAGACCCATCCTCCTGTCAGAGAGGATGTTATATAAGGACTATCACCGCAAGTGTTCAGCTAAAAAAAATACTGGTCGTGAGTTTCAAGTGGCATATCGCCAAGACAAATTGATTGACGGTAAACGCCAGTCGTAAAGTAACAACAACTTTGACTCTGAGTCTCTTGTCGTGATCGTCAAGGGACTTTGAGCAAAGAAAAAATTATTGGATGTAAACAGCCACTCGTAAAGTAACTTCGATAGTGTTTGAGTCAGGTGAGAGCTGCAGTTGTGAGAAGTGAGAAGCTGAGGCCACTTCGGGAACCCAGAGGAAGGGGAACGTCCGCCTTTCAGAGCCGCTACCAAGCAACGGCTAGTGGAGAAAACTTTATGTGTGCTGAATTTACAGTGATATTTGGAACGTGTAACTCAGTGAGACTGTCGTAGTTATTTGCAGTTACGAGTGTAACTGTCCAATAAATCCAGTTACCAATGCAAACCTCGCCTCTAGTCACGAACAACCGCATTAGAGCATTTTGTAATCTTACTCTGTCCCTCCATGTATCTGCCGGGACAGTGTATCGAATTATAACATGGTAACTTTCTTCCACGTTCTTTCCAATTCATTATGATTCTGACATTAGGGGCTATAAAATGTTATTTGCCGGTCACGGTAGCCGAGCGGTCTAAGGCATGTACTGTCTTCGCTCGCTTGGAAACCAGGATCGTGGGTTCGAATCCCACTCAGGGCATGGATGTTTAGTTTGTGTATGTGCGTTTTTCTGTGTTTGTGTACAGGTAGAGGCCTTGCGACGAGCTGATCACCCGCCCAAGGAGTCCTACCGAATGTCTAAGATCTAGAAAAACCGAAGTGAACGGAGAAGTTCATGGAGGTAGGCCTAGGCCCACTGGGGCTGTAGTGCAAAGGAAAAAAATGTGATTTAACAGGAGCGTCGTTAAATGGACATTAAATTATTAAACGAATAGCAGATAAAATACACCGTATTTATTATTTAAGACGTCATCATCCTAATCAAAAATGTATGTCGCTATAATCAATTATGATCCAGCTCAGTATGAAGGAAGTGGTGGGTTCGAATCTCGGCCGTAACTACGATGATCCTGATTGAGGTTCCTTGTGGTTGCATTCAGGGCCTCGAGGTAAATGTTGGGATAATGCCTCAAATGTGGTCACTGCAGCACTACATCGCATCCTTTCCAACTGTTCAGTTGTTAGCCATCCTGCATATCAGACACTATACAGGGTGAGCTGTTAACAGTGTCACTAAGTAAACAACAAACAATTCTTACAAAAATACTATAATACTAAAAATAGACATTAATAAGTCAATTCAATTACATTTTTAGTTGTTTTCGTGCACACTTAACATCACAGAGGCCAGTTCCAAAATGTGAAGGAGTAAAGAAAAAAAACACAAACCAAGGCAATTTATATTATTTAAAAAATAATAATTTAATGAACAGAAATCAAAGCAAACATTAAGTGAGAAAAGTGANGCCGACGGCAGCCGAGTGCAACATAGATGTTAGCGAAAGAGAATAACCGACGAAAGTGATTATAAGTTCTCACCCCCTCCCCCTGAGGTGTAACATTATATTAATATATAATGATGTTAATCTTAACTGGATCTTGATTTATTTACGTGCTTACGCGACATCACAAAAGCAGATTATAAATTAAGCAATAGAAAATACTGATTCAGACAAATAAATATACACAAAACAAAAAACTGCGTGGTTTTAGTCCGCAAGCGAACTACATCGACTGAGCGACCGCCGCTTGTCGGCCAAGTTAGCGCCAACTTTAGTGGGTAGAGGGTGTCGCCTGGTTAGCCCAACGGATTACCACGGCCGTTAATCTTGGTTCTCTAGACCGGAGCCGCTATTTCCTTGAAACAACTCCTCAATTATCCTCACGAGGCTGAGTGGATCCCTTTCCAGACCCACTATTCCTCAGAAAATCTGGCAGCGCCGAGAATCGAACCCGGACTTCTGCATGTATACCCAGGTACTCTTGCCACTGGACCACAGAGACAGTCAATAAATATACAGAAGAGAGGAAAAATAAAACCAAACGAAGGCAGCTAGAACAATATTAAAAACTTAATAAATTCAAATGCCCCGATAATTATGCGGAAAAAGACTAATATTAATAATAATGCCAACGTCTACCCCTGTTTATGAGGAATACGGGGTTCAGGGCATGCATACAATCATGCAGGATCAGAGGAATTGCTGCAGAGGCCAGATCATACATCAAAAGCAAGAATCCTGGTCTAGCTACTTGTTATACAGTTCCTGATTGGACGATCAGTAAACTATCCTGATGCCCGCTGAGAGACAAGATATTAGATGAATGTTTGGTCTATCAGCATATCAATCGATCTTGCTGTGAAAATTAAAAATAAATCACGCAAGTGAGCCTTGCTTTCAAGGCTCCTAATGGGAAGATCAGCCTTGAAGCATCTGTGAACTGACATACGGTTATTATGTATCACATATGATGGTCAGGGAGTGCAGATTCGTGTTCAAGAATGATTACATGACGTTCAGTTCTGTGAATTAATAGTATAGCGCTATGAAATTAATGTCTTTAATTGTCCGTATGATATGCTAAGGTGAAGCCATTGTTTGCTGACAGGCTGCCGGGTGAGTATGCATGTCATGTAGACACGAGAAGCTGTGTGGATGTAGAGCAGATAAGTGCATGGTAACAGAGAAGCTTGAACCTTTTGTATGTCATTCTCAGATTCATAAGTTACAGCGCGATGACTGTGGATAAAGGAAAGGGATTTATGCGACGTACCAGAGGCTGATCTCAGAGTCCATTGAAAATCAACGGACGTTACGGAGAAACATCGCCTCCATCTTCAGGATCGAATAATAAATTGAGCAAGAAACCAATCTGTAAGCTTTGCTTGCCATCAGCCTTCACGCCAGTTCCTTGCTTAGTTTGTTTTCCTACGTGAAGATGTCGGCGATTTGTTCCTCCGAAACGTTGGCTGACTTTCACCGGACTACACGGCTTCATAACCTCAGATCCCACAAATCAGCATGTTTTCCGAAACCAGAATATGTACCAAAGACTCTCAAATAAGACAGAGGAATGTTAAGGTCTCATCCACAGAATTATATTATTTACTTATTTTTATTATTACTTTCTTTGTTTCATGTGTTCCTCTTATAGTCATCTTCTTCAATGTCTAGATCCCATGATCATGACCTATCCATACTAAATATTCCACCGAATTCATGGTCTTCCTAAGTTACTTCCTCCTGCTGGTTAATATTTCCATGATAATCTTGGAAGACGATTCTTTCGTCTTCTTAGCGAGCGTTCTCCCAATTTTCCTCTATCCTACATTATTAGTTCAAGAATTTGGTTAACTCTTAGTCGTTCCCTTATGTTTTCATTTCTAGTATGAGCAAGCCATATGCACCCTTCAGCTTGAGGCAGGAGCTTCATTTCAGCCGATTGCGTATTATTTTTATCCTTACGCGTCAATATCCAAGAACTGCCACAGCCTTACAACATTTTAATTGGGTTGTTCATCTCTTTCTCCGCTCCATTGCTTGTCTTATCTTACCGTGTACTGCTTAATATCTCGTCAGTTTTCTTTGTATATCTCCTTCATAATCACAAAATCAATTCAACCAAACATAATTAAAAGTATTACCTGTTTCAATATACTGTCACGTATCCGGGATTTGCGTGACTAAAATGCCGGGTTTTGGATCTGTTAATCGAATTTATTGGATCTTTATACAACTGGTTACAACAGTTCACAAATCACTATCTGACACACTGTCATCTTCCGACTGGACACTGCACTGGAACTATTCTGGCTTCAAACTAAACTGAACTGTCGGTTATTGTTGCCTTTTCGTTATACATCCTCGGGTCGGATCACAGCACAGAAAACACATCCGTTGCCTAGCAGTTGATATATGTGGACCCACACAGAAACACCTCTTGCGACACCGGTTATAATGTTGCGTGCGTATATTAATGACGCTGGTAGAAATTGGTCCACTCTATTGTTGGTTGTGTTTTAGTTGCGGGTTTGTTTGCTGAGTCGTTCCCTAACAATGGATCTACATGTCACAATATTACATTATATTTATAAAATTAATATCATTATCATCATTGGCAAAACAGCCCTTTTGGAGCCACAGCCAGATTCTGGCAGATGAAATCAGGTTTTCACTTCTTTGATTTCGCAACAATATTTTTTTGACAAAACAGTTTCATCGGCCTTACAACAAACCCCAACATGGAGGATTAATATTTAACAGACTATCTTTATATTTAACGTACTGTTCGTGTGGGGGACACATAACATCCATCTGGCGCTCCTCCGTTTGGCGGATGAGTCTCCAAAAATGAGTTGAAGTGATCCGAACAACTCATGAAGATCCGTGGACCAACATGAAGGCCAACGTCAGGGAATATTATAATATCTGGGTCACCCTTTCTTCAGCGGATATAAGCATGTAGGATCCTTGACCAGGGTTAACGGCAGAACTGCGGACGATGCAACCCTTCTCTGGAGTTAATACAGACAACGGCTCTGAAGGTAGACCAAAGGATATTCCTTGTTGCCATCTTACTCCGCGAGACATTGGTAGCGTAAATTACAGGAAAGCGAAATAAAGACACGCGGGATTTAATCTTCTCATTATATTTTATGCTTATTAATATTTTGAATCTGATAAAGCTTAATAGTATTCTGAAAATATGAAGCCGAGTCTGCGTAATCAAGCAGAAACTGCAGTTTTCCTATATTATCTTCAGTACCTTAGTGCCCATTATGAAAAACAGCTTAAAATAGTCTACGTACAATCTAAGTTTAATAAACTTAACATATCTCAAGCTTCGATTCTTAACATATTAATATGATACACCTGTTTTTATACTCCTGGAACAAATAATGTATTCTCTGAGCAGTTACAAATATTTATCTTCTTAATCCACCACAATTCTAATGGAATCTGAGGTTTCAATAAGGCAGTCACAGCGATCTGATCCAGCAGACAAAGTGTACATGCTCACAACTTGCTTGGCTGGTTTTCATTATCCTGTCATTTAGGTCTCGGTCGTCGACGTGGTTAAGTTGTCGTTTGAGATGTGTTAAGATTGTTTGAACTTAGAGGAGATTGTGTTTCTTTTTCCAGGAGGAATGAATGCCAGCCAATCGTGCCCACCGATCTCATCCTAATAATAAATCACACGCACAAGGAGTCTCTCCCATACTGTAGATAATTCGTTCCCTTTGTAGCTTATTTAATCCAAGAAAGCACGAAGGGCAGCGGAATTCCTTTCTGAATGATTGTGATTTGCGTAATCTGGAAAATGACCTCTAAAATTTCATGAAAATTATATGTAAGTAATTATAAAATTATATTGCAAGCTGTCCACTGTGTTGGTTAACTTTAACGAAGAAAATGGACAATGTTGATTAAAAAATTATGTTGAAAATTGTTCACTGTCTTAGTCAAACTAAACTAAACTAAAGCAATAGATAAAGTCAGTTATGAAACTACGTTGCAAAATGACCATTGTCTTAGCTAAATTCACCTAAGACAATGTATATTATAAAATTATGTTGCAAACTGCCAATTGCCTTAACTAAATTCAACTAAGACAATGTGTAATGTAGATTATAAAATTATGCTGCAAACTGCTCAATGTTTTAGCTAAATTTCACTAAGAAAATGTATATTATAAAATTATGTTGCAAACTGCCTATAGTCTTAACTAAATTCAACCAAGACAATGTGTAATGTACGAGTAGATTATAATATTATGTTGAAAATTCTCCATTGACTTAGCTAAACTGGACTAAGATAATGGAAAATATCCATTACAAATTATGTTGCAAATTGTCCAGTGTGTTAGCTAAATTGAACTAAGACAATGGATAATGATACTACTATACTCGTATTGTAGAATCCCGATGCACTTTTCACGTAGTGTCGAATAGTTACAGCCTCACGTGCAACACTGTTCTATAAAACGTATTAAAAGTTATCCACTGTAAAAGTTTATCAGTACATGTTTCGAGCAATATGTTCATCATCATCAGGTGTTAATATTATTGGACGAGGAAACTGCTGTCTTCTGTTACTGCTTACTTACTCACTTATTTATGGAGCTGAGCCCTTCTTGAGAAGCCAAATCTGCAGCTACTCAAGAATTTCCCAGCATTCTGTGAAACCCGGAAGTTCATTACCGTGTTCACAAAATCCCTCCGCTGGTCCCTATCCTGAGTTCTGTTTTTGCTTATGTTGTTAGTATTTAAGTTCCCTCATGCACATGTACATTTGAGTTGGTGGGTTCTATTCTCTCTTATTGTGTTGTGCTGCGTCTCTTGTTTTTGAATGCTTGTCCCTACTTGTTCAAGCTGTCGAAACGTAACTACGGCGTTATTCGAGGAATTATTGAATTTGTAAAAATATGGAAATATTACAAAGGAATATCTGCATGACTTCCTTTCAGGGGAAAATCTGGGTTTAAATACTGCCCAGTGGACATGAATCCAATGAAGATAATGATAAAAGACATGCTGAGGAGAGTATCTAGACCGAAGAGAGATGAAGTGACAGGAGGTTGGAGAAAACTGCATAATGAGAAGCTTCATAACTTGTACCTTTCTCCAAGCATAATTAGAATGATCAAGTCAAGGAGGATGAGACGGCCAGGGAATGCAGCACGCAAGAGACGTAGGAAACACACATAGGATTTTGGTGGGAAAGCGATAAGGAAAGTGACCACTATGAAGACCTAGACGTAGGTGGGAGAATAATGTAAAAATGGATCTTAGAGAAATAGGATGGTGCGGTATGGACTGGACTGATATGGCTCAGGATAGGGACCAGTGGTGGGCTCTTTTGAGAAAGGCGTTGAAGCTTCGGCTTCTGTAAAATATTGGGAAATTCTTGAGTGGCTGAGTTAGTTGTGACTTCCCGAGGAAGAGTGAGCTCTATGGAGTCAGGCGTACTGATAAATACTTAAGCAGAACGAACTGATCGCCCACATGCCGCAATACAAAAGGCAGTATGAATCGACTGTCAAGTAGAGGTTCCAACATCTGCGTGGCATAACAACATGCTATTTTGAGTCATAACTCATAAACGCTTCCAAGTAAGTATTGTAATGTTCGCTATAATTACAATACGGGTAATTGATCTCGTAATGTAAGTAAGCTCTTTGTGATTATCAGAGAGCAGAGTAGTAAATTAGAGGCAATTACAATCATGAGTGGAGCACTGTACTACAATGTCAACAAAATTATCTATTCGTACGTGTAATAACTGATGAGGGCCGGTCACGGTAGCCGAGCGGTTTAAGGCATGCACTGTTTTCTCTCGCTCGGAAGCCGGGATCACGGGTTCGAATCCCACTCAGGACATGAATGTTTGATGTTTATATACATGTAGAGGCCTTGCGACTAGCTGATCACCCGCTCAAGGAGTCCTACCGAATGTCTTAGATCTAGTAAACCGAGGTGAAACGGAGAGTTTCATGGAGGTAGGCCAAGGTCCAAATTTGGGGCTGTAGCGCCAAAGGGAAAAAATAACTGATAAATATAACGTCAATTGCGATAAATGATACAAACTCCGTCCCAAGTGCAAACAATATATATTTATATGTCTTTGATCTTGTTCTTTCTACACTACATGTTTCGGCCTCTATCGGCCATCATCAGGTGTATACTCTTAACGTTGCTGCCACACTGAACCCAGTCTAAAACTTAACATTTAAAAACACAATGTCACATTCTTCGTATTATCAACATCTACATCGTTGATATGTGTCTGGTATGTAGATTATGTTGCACACGTCAAACCCGATATTCTTGTAGTAGCACTCTAAAAATCTTTAGTTATGATGTTTTTAAAACCTTTTAAAATTTTCTCTAAATTTAAAATTTAAAATTTAGGGTTACTCGCCCTATGTCTAAGTGCTGGAGCGGCTAGTTCTTATTTTCACACTGTACAGGTGTTATTTAATGTAGTCTTCTTGTGTGGGTGCCGCTGCTTGTCTGTACTACGTGTGCTGTCTGCTGTATTGTGTGCTGTGCACACAATACTTACGTATATCGGCATTACCACAGTGAGAAGTTTCCTTCAATATTACGAAGGTTTGAGCCGTATACAAGTTAGTCTTGGAGGTCATGTTACTTTATCATGCCATTCGATAATTGAACGTGTGTTTATCTCTGACATCCGACAAGAATCAGCTTTCACGTGCTTTTTATAGTGACAAACATCCATACTATCATCCGTTCTCTAAGTAAGTTGCTAACATGCATATTTTTTCGGTCAAAACCGGAAAGTACACCGACAAATTTACAACCGATTCCATGAAGATATATTTCCCCATTTCACGACTTAAGGCCACTGTACGGCAAGTGAAGGGAGAAAACTTGCTGCATACTGAGGCATTCGGAAAGGAGAATCGTGGTCTTCATTATTCACCTATGCAAATAAGGCCCATTTTAAATCAGGTTTTGAGGTTTTCACAGCAGTGATTATTCAGATTGTCGTCTTATAGGTTACAACACGATGTAGTCTTGTGGGTGGATATCGACATTCCGGACGAACATTCTACCCCCACGCTCAGTGTTAAATTATTGTGACATAATGGCTGAAGGCCGGAATATTAGAGCCGGAAGAGACGGTGGTTTCTAGGCAACGCTCAATAAACACGTATCGCAGCAATGAATATGGGCAACAATAGCGGAACTTCGGGGCCATCGCTAGGCAAAGCGACGTTTTCTATGCTGTCGGTGCCGAGGTTATATAACAAGAGCCTAAAGGACAAGCTGCGGTGGACCCTCCCGTGTGGAGGCGGCGTTGAATACCTCCACCGTGACCCTGCGAATCGTAGGAGGCGACGAAAAGGGAAGTCTCAAATTTGAGACAGTAAAATATGGTCGCGACTCCCAAGGGACTCGGACCGGAGAAAGAATGCGCTGGCAAGGCCGGCAGCATGTATAAAAGACAGACCCGTCCGCTCGTCAGAGAGTGCGCTCCACAAAAACAAGATCATAACCGTCAAACAGTAACAAATATCTCGTCATGAGCCCCAGATGGGGCTCGGCACCAAGACTTACTGACTGACCATCAGTCTCAGTGTGAATTTTACTTTGAAGCTGCCGTGATAGGATGTTACATAAGGACTGTGACCGCAAGAGTTCAGTTGCAAAAAAATTCTCTGGTCGTGATTCTCAAAGGGCTTGGTGCCAAGACAAACTGATTGGCCGTAAACCGTCAGTCGTAAAGTGACGCTGACTCTTGACTGCAGAAGATTTTTGAGATCCGTTACCAGACAATGGCTAGTGAAGACAGAGAAGACTTAGCGTCTGCAATAGTGAGAAATAGAATGCGTGAATTAGTTACAGCATCATAATTACTTTTAATTACGATTCATAAGCGTTCAATAAATCCAACTGCCAATCCAAACCCCATGTCTATTCACTAACAAGTAACAGTATTTAGGATAAAAATTGGCCTGTGGGAACAGCCAGGTTGAATAAAGGCGCGTCCACATTATTCGTGCTTGTACTTGTGCTCATGCTCGTCGGGAGACTCGTCTGACTTTTACTTGTGCCCGTAAATCTTCGTCCACACTACTTCAGTTGCTCGCCAGGCTTCGGCGCGTGAGGATCAGTATATTTACTCGTAGTGTGTATAGGCTGTAGTCGTATTTTAATTTATTGGCTATAGTTTTTAAATTTAAAATTTGCTTGTCTCGTGACTTGTCATATCTTCCACATTACTCGCGAGCATAGCGAGTCACACGAGCACGAGCACGAGTAATGTGAACGCGCCTTAAGTTGTCTGCATTTTATGGGTAGAATAAATCTCCCGTCCTGCACAACTTAAAACTGGTTTAACCCCATCACTGACTCTGCTCAAGTTGAACAGGCTATAGCTAGCCGTCGGTCGTTTTGCAACAAGCCTAAATCCCAGGGGGGGGGGATCATTGTTGAACACCCGGTATGCAGAAATGTAAGAAGTGTTGCATCCTGGCAATTAAAACTGCTCGATATAGCTAATATTTTAGGATATGTATTCCGGAAGCCACTCAAGACTGTACCTTAATTTATTCAAATATATGTAAACTAATGAGACACAAAATCTTAAAAAGAACAACAAACCGAACTAGGACTCATTAACAGTGCACACCCAAGTGCTTTATTCAATACAGTTCAATTAAATAATTATTTATTTACGTCCTAATAGCCTAAGCAAATTTTAGCTCTGGTTTTATGGCCAATGGCGCGAATATTATATAAAGCCATAAATTCAATGCATCAATTATGTGGCTGCTTATGCCTTTTTACCTTTAGTACAGCAGGTACATGTATTTTCTGTCTTGTTTCGTTTGTATATGGTGTCTCGTGTTACTTATGTTATCCGGAGATAGGCATTCATTCTGTTTGGGAGCAAGAGATCACGCTTTTCACCCAAAGACGGAGACGGAGTCCATTCTCCGAAACTACACCTCAAATAAAAATATTGTGACGTACAAATCAATTGCTAGGCAACGACTCGATAAACGCATCCCTGCAGAAGCCAACGCGCACAACAATAGGAAGTCCACTGCTACGCAACGGACCAGTAAACAAGCCTTCTCAACAATAGGCTGTCTTCTGATTCGTTCCTGCTGAGGGATTATAAAGGGACAAAGAAGGCAATTTGAAGAAGAGTTCACTTAAGTGAGTTGTCAAGAATTGGATCGAGTTCTGGAGATGGCAGTCCAATGTGATTGAGGAGAAATGGCAAGGAAGGAATTACGCAGTGAAAGAAGACTTGATGTGTGATTTGAAGTGCGAGTGAGACTTATGAAATCCGTTGCCAGGATACGACTAATGAAGACTGAGAACCCTTGTGCGTGGGTAACGGTGAACTGTGAAGTGTGTAGAATATCGATAGCGCTTTATTTCCTGTAGTCCCGAGTTGTGTGTATAAGGTGCCAATGAATCCAATCATCCAATCCAGAACCCGTCTTATAAGTTACGCGCAAACCCCCTACCATTGATAATATTGTGACGTATTGCGCTATTGAGGACATCCCCTCCCCCACCAGCGGTGACGTAACAAAATCGGGCGCTGTCGCTACTACGGTAACAGGCCAGTCAGCACTCCGCCTCCTCCCTCACGGTGACGTAGCGAGGGATGCCGTGGTTGCTATGCAGCAGCAAACAACTCTCGATAGCGTGACCCAGCAACACCTGTAAACACGGCGACTAGGCAACAAGGAAGCGAGGCCTTTTCCCGTTGTCTGGCTGAGGGTTTATAAAAGAACCTTCTTCAGGCGAACGCTGGGATAGTACAACTAAATAAATCAGATCGTTCCCTTTACATTCCTCACGTATTCCGTGGCCTGTAGTCCGCAAGGAAACTATACGGACCGAGTTTCCGCCACTTGCCGGCGAAGTTAGTGCCAACTTTTGCGGAAAAGGGGTGTCACGTGGTCACCGCAACAGATCCCCAAGGCCATTAATATCGATTTTCTAGACCGGAGCCGCCATTTCCTTGAAACAGTTCCTGAATTATCCTCACGAGACTGAGTGAACCCCGTTCCAGACCCACTACTTCTCAATCACGTACTCACAGTTCATTATTCATTCCCATTTCATTGCTATCGGAAGAGTCTAATCAGTTAATATGATACCTTGGAAAGCTATAATAAATATTGTCACGTATAGGGGGTACGCGTAACGAATAATTGTGGTTTATGAATCTGATGATTGGATTTATTAACACCTTCCTTCACAGTCACTCTTAAGTATAGGCAGTACAGCGCTACCGCTGATTTACTCACTTCACGAATCAAGGACATGCTATCTGTTTCCTGGCAACGAATTTATACACAGAGACTATCACTTCAAATCACTAAGAAGCCTTCTTGTCGTTTCCACTTCAATCATTCTGTCCTCAGCTGCTCCTAACTTCTATTTCAAACCTTCACGTTACTACTGCCCGCAAAGTCAAAGTCAAAATTACTTTACGACTTGCGGTTTACCGTCAATCCGTTCGCCTTGGCCCCAGACCCCTTGATAGCAACGACCAAATATTTGTTTCACCTGAACTCTTGCGGCAATGGTCCTTTTGTAACATCCTCTCTGACGAGAAGATGGGCTTGCCACTTGTGAACACGCTTGGCCTTTCGTCAAGTGTATATTTCGCACATATAACATGTTATTGAAAATTCTTCCTTTTGCACTACATGCAAGTCCTCTGTAAGTACAGGCTTTACAGAGCAGATCATGTTTATCTTACGTCGCAAATGACCTTTGATGTCCTTTATAAACCTACGGCGCGGACCTAGAGAAAATATGTCACATGATAGTTAAGCATATTTAGGGGTGACGTCATTGCGATTGCGTGGAAGTGTGTTTATAGAGCTCTTCCCTAGATGCGGGTTGCATAACCCCGTTGTTTCATTGTTGCATGATGGACCGTGTGTTGCGGGCGTTGCCTAGCAATGGATTTACATGTCACAATATTTTATAGGCTATTTCTATCGAACTTTTATTTAGACGACACCTTCGATTGAGCTGGAATTAATTTATAGAAGTATAATGAAATCTCTGCAGACAAAAGTATCAAACTCGAAAGATGTATCATTTGTCCTAAAACAATTTTAAGCACATTTACTGAGAAAGAGAAGCACACTGTGGTCTCATTTCGAGCATCAAAATAGTATCGGTATAGACTATTTGGCCCACGATGAATTAATCGCAAAAGAAGGGCCCAATGGGACGTTAAATTATCCTAGGTTCTATAATTGTTTAATTCTAGACTCATATGAATCCATTGAAAACAATTTACATTCAGTTCCAGTCGGATTCTCACGATTAAACTCGTCGAATGTAACATAACTCCATCTTGAATTATGTCATGCCTGATGACAAACGTGACTGGCTGCCGTCATACGTCTGTATTACTGCTGCTGCTCGGTGTAATTCTGAATGGAACTGTTAAATTTCTGTAATGTGCATTGGAGGAGATACTCATACATATGGATGCTTCAATGTGTAGTATGTTACGGCTTAACCACAGCACTTCACTGTCTTGCATGTATGGCTGTAATGTTAGTCCTTGGTTTTTCGTCGACCACACATAACACTCTGCAGCTGTGTGGAGGACACTTGTGTGAATGTAGTTACACTCTGTCGCCATTTTGAGCCACCGGGAACAGCGCTGAAAATGAGGTGTTGTAAATGCTATAGGAGCTCTTCTACGAATATCAACTCGGCTGTACATTCTATGACATTGCCGAAGCACCATAACATAAGATATATGGGGCGTCCATGGGAATGTTACACACAATATACAGAACAAGACAAAACAAGCGGTAATTTTTCTGATTTCTATTAGGAAAATGTCCGGTTCAGAACTCGGCTGGGGCACAGACTATCCTAATTGAGATTCTCCATGTTTTTTCTCAGTCCTACCTGGCAAGTGCCTGGATATTAAACGGAATTATCCCACGACCGTTTCCTTTCACATGCCTTCCAATTCATTATTTACCAATCATCTAACCACTCGACGATACATAGTCTGGACGCACTGAATCCATACCATGGAAGTGTATGAGTGGCGTGGAGGCAACGCTTCCCTCATTATAGATTTCTGCAACATATTAAAGTGAGTTTCCGCTTTACTTCGAGGAAGGGGCCCATTTTATCGAGTGGGCAGGTGGGTTATTGGGCAGCAGAGCCTGTTTGGACGCGACAGATATTTCAGAAATTCAAGTTTCTACTGTGTATCGAATCCTGATCTCGCAGCTCATAATCAGTAGGCATTTAAGTTAACGGTACCCATAATTCTTCAGGATACGGACATAGAATCTTTTCCAAATATGTTACGTGTATATTGCGATGTCTTCATAAAAACGTCCTCACTTTTTTGTATTTTATTTAACGAAAATTACAGTATCGAAATTACATAGCGTCTGTTGTTGTGATGACAGATGAATATGACGTGAAAAGATATGGAGGGAAGCGACCGTATCCTCATCTAAACACTACTCTGGAATTCTCAGTCAGGATGGCCGGTGTCACGGCCGAGATTCAAAGCGAGTACCTACCGAATACATTTCTAGACCGCCACTTCTAGACCAACATGTTCGATTCTTTGATCGTAAAGTTGTAACTCTCTCTCGCATCAGCGATTCTGCTCAAATATGTATCCAAGAGAAATGTTACGAATATAGGCAGAGACTGAAAATGTTGCACTTACTGCTTACTGCAGGAGCTACGGCTATTTTCATTTCATTATGACTCACTTTCAAGAAGAAAGAATCATTAATTATATAACTTTGAAACAATTAAAGCTCAATGGTTACAAAATGTGCCACTTGATTTCACACTAAATTATCCTCATTTTGCCTATAAAGTTCATTTATGTGTTTCATACGACGCTCAGAACAAACCGTGACCATTTCCCTAAACTGCATTAATCAATCAGTCTTTATAATGGAGTGGCAGGGCGTTTCCTCTGAAGTACGGGCTGAAATTTTAAATATTACGTAGACGAAGTTGTGCTTCAAAGCGCAGTATGTATTATGAGGAGAGAACTCTACAGGGGAGTGCGGAAATGAATGAAAGATTATTGCCAGAGATGTATTTAAATTATTTACCAAAATATACGGTAATCGGTCATAATTTGACCTGTCGAAACGTAATAAATAATATTAATTTTCGCCTCCTTATTCAGTACAATCAATTTATAAATTCATGCAAGAAATGTACAGAACAAAAGAACTTATTTTACGAGGGTTGGAACTTTAAGAGTGGCAACTGTTTATTTACAACTTATACAAAATACATGCATGTTTCGAAGTTTTACTGTCCTTCAGTATAGTCACCAGCATTGCGTACAACCCGTTGCCAGAGATGTGGAAGTCGTAGGATACCTTTAGCAGCGCCTGTTGTGTTGATAGTTCGAATGGAGCGGTCTACTGCCTGAAGAATATCTGGAACAGTTCTGAAGCGAATGCCACGAAGTGGTTTCTTCATCTTAGGAATCAAGTGGAAGTCACAAGGGCTTAAGTCCGGGGAGTATGGTGGATGGTACAGCACTTCCCAGCCCCATCGATCGAACAAATCAGCCACAGCTTGTGCTGCATGCGGCCGAGCATTGTCCTGCAAAATGATGGGTGGGTTCTGCAGTAAGTGTCGCCGGTTCTTTCTCAAAGCTGGTCGTAGGTTGTGTTCCAAAAATGAACAGTAATACTGAGCACTGACGGTCTGACGGGAACGGTATGCGTTCGGATAACACCATCACAGTCGTACACGAGAATCACCATAACTTTCACATTGCTGGGGTTCTGACGAACTTTTGATTCTCGTGGTGATCCGTAATGACGCCATTTGTTCGATTGGCTTTTGATTTGTGGCTCGTACGATTTGGCTCATGTCTCATCCAGCGTAATGATACGGTGTAAGAAAGCCTCCCCTTCGCGCTCATACCGCTCCAAGTGGTTACGAGCAGCGTCGTATCGTAGCCATTTCTGCATTTCCGTCAAATCATGGGGAACCCCTGGTGATGCAATTTTTCTCATGCCCAGGCGTTCCTTCAGAATGTGAAGCACAGCCGTATGCGCTACTCCTGTCTCTCGGGCCAGCTCACGAACCGTATGGCGTCGATCACTCTCCAGTAACGTGGAAAGAGCATACACTTCTTCTTCACTAACACTAGGACGACCTGGCCGACGCATGTCTGCCGCATTTTGCATCCCTCGTTGAAGGCTTTTACCCACCTTGCCACTGTTCTGTAAGGCAATGCAGATTCCCCGCAAGCCTCTTGAAGACTTTGATGACACTGTCATGCTGTACGGCCTCTGACACATTCAATCTTTATTCAACTCCGTTGTTCCTGTTTCGAAAACATCGTGACAACACTACATTAGACCGCCAGCTAACACGAGGCTCTGTTATTCTCGTCACTGCGCATGCGCGTGATGAGGGAAGGGAGAGTCCATTTGCTCTGAGGTAAGATGGGAATGTAACTAACGTCTGGTATAAGCGACATTATTTGGTTCCGTTGGATGGCGTCTCTACAGCAGTGTTGCCACTATTAAAATTCCATCTTCATATAAAATACATCACAGAGCAAAATGGAGGTCCAACAAACTTTGCACAGAATGCTCGACGTTTATGTTTTCGTGCCTTACACTTCTAAACAACGGTACAGGCCGAAGAGACGAATATTTCAAAAGGAACCAGCAAACCATACACCTGCCTCTTATCCAATGGGTACTGAGGGCTCTTTCCTTCGGTGTAAAGTGGCAGGGAAGTGAAGCTGACCACTCACTCCCGTATAGTGCTGAGGTCAGAAATGCTGAAGATGTATTTCCACTACCCACTACCATAAAATTCTGGGAAATTCTTGAGTAGCTGCACAATTTGCGGCTTCTCAAGAAGGGCTCAGCTCCATGAAGTTGGTTTTAATTATACCGATATCTCTCTGGGATCCTGAGCAAAACCATGAGTAACTCAGGATAACTGATGTTCCGCCGAGACTCGAACCAGACACCTACTGAATTAAAGTCAGAAGCGTCACCGCTTGAGTCAACTTGCTAAGTGTTTATCATACAAAAATGGTGTTTCGAAATTGCAAATGTTGCCCATAAGAAAATACGATAACATTTGACTTTTCAGTGTTATATCTGAATTACACGCGGCTTTAGTACAATGAAATTATGGCTGTAATAAACTGATATATAAAGATATATAACGTACTGTTAAATAAGTAAATTCAACAGAGCATAGATTTCCAATTTTAATTTGAATGCATTCTGAAGCTTGAAAATTAATCTTAGTTCAGAATATTTAATAATGCCACATAACATTCAGATTAATCAGTTTGAGTGACAAAAATAAGCCACTAATGCATACGCTAAGTGGAGATCTTAGCTTTTGAAATGCAACAGTCTCAAGCCACAGCAGGTGAACCAAATATGTCACTCAAATTTGAAATATTAACTTGCGTTTCGTCTTACTGAAAGGAATATGTTAATTTTAAATCTCATATGCATTTCCATTTTTTATTAATTGTCCATAATTATGAAAGTACATGACAAAATGGTTCATAAATATACATTATACCAATTGAGTTATTTAGATGCTGTAGAAAATTTTCAATTAAAATTCATTTATCCATAACTTATATACATACTGGTACATAAAGTGGTTGGGCAGCATATCAGATTGCATGCAGTGAAGGAAACAGTAATGCAAATAACATGTAAGATGGATAGATCCATGCTTAGAAAAGAAAATAATAATATTTATAACAATTGTTATATTACCATACTACATGTTTCTTCATACTGTCACGTGTTTCAGTGACTACGATGCGGGTGAATCGGTTTATTCGATCTTCATTAGTCGTAACTACAATTAGTTCTTACACTCTCAAGATTACTGTAAAAGTTGTGCCACACACAGCGCTACGTACGCTATGTTCGCTATACGAACAGAAAAATATCTCCCTTTATTGCCAATGTGATGGGCCACACAGACTTCCGTACGCTACGTACGCTATGTTCCCTGGGTCGCAAAGTGTACACAGAGTACGTAGCGAACGTAGCGTAACGCTCTGTGTGGCCGAACTTTAACTACAGCATATGTAACGTCACATACTACTTCTTCTAATTCTTCTTCTGGCCACACAGCTGTTCCCGTGGAACTTCGGCACTCAAGTGAAGTTAATGCCAAAGTCAGAGTCAAAGTCAAAGTCACATTGTGTCTGACGATCAGTCAGTAAGACTTGGTGTCGAGCCCCATCTGGAGCTCATGACCAGATATTTGTTACCGTTTGACAGTTACGGTCTTGTTATTGTGGGCGTCCTCTCTAACGAGAGGACTTGTCTGTCTGCCGGCCATTGCCAGCGTAGTCCTACTCAGGTCCGAGTCCCTTCGAACTCGCGACCTTATTTTACTGTCTCAGATTTAAGACGTCCTCTTTCGTCGCCTCCTACGGCTCGCAGGGTCACGGTCGAGGTATTCGACCCCGCTTCCACACGGGTTGAAGTCAATTCCCATTCCCTTATTCTCTCATATCCTCTTGGCACGGACCACGCATAGAAAACACACTTTTATTGTTGCGTAGCGCAGACCACAGTCACGCAGTCACGTGGTAACTATCTCGCCAGTTCATTGGCGCGCTGACTGCTGCCTAGCAACAAGCTATAAACATTCGTCCTACTGTTGCATGCGTGTATCACTGGTTGTTTATCGAACCGTTGCCTGGCAATGCACAATACGAAAATATTATCATCTGTCACATCATATTTTTTTAGATGTAAGACAAACAAAGTTGTCACTACGCTTAATCAATTAAGCACCACGCCATGAAAACTATTGGAAGTACAGGTATAGGTCCACCATTCTTGACCTCTGCACAAGATGAAGATGAGTAGTCAGCTTCACGCTCCTGCTGTTTTACTCCGTCTACCCTAGGGAAAAGAACTCCCCTGTGCCCACTACCTAAGAGGCTGGGTAGGCCCGAGAGTCGGTCTGGAAGCTGTGAAGAAGAGAAAGGTCTTGCTCCTGCTGGGAATCAAACACCGTGCATGCCGTAGCCCGTCGCTACACCGACTGAGGTACCCCGGCTATTATCAACTGAGATGTATATTCATAAAACAGTTTCCTGTGTAGACCTAATAAATGTTACAAAAAGATGAAAATATATGCATCTAAGAGAAAGAAATGACTACCAAGTATGTGTGTTATAATTGAATACACGAGTGTAAATAACTTATATGATACAATAACATTACCATACCTGAAGATAAAATTATTCACCCATTCTCTGGCTCCACAGTTCCTTAAGAACTTCGGCCTCCTTTACGGTAGATACTACTTCTGCTTTATTATTTACCTTTTGCCTCCACCCCTTCACTTTCAGCTCTTGTAAGTCATTCTCTACATCATTCAATTATCTCAGTCTGGAGCTTTCAATTGCTTTAATGAAGAGATCACATTTCAAGTTGCGAAATATAAATCGTAAACTTTTACTTGGTCATTTTTAATTATGAATCCGGTAAAAATTGGCATGTTTGATAAAATGTTGTTTTTCGCAGTGAGACTGTTAAATTATTTTAGTGAGGGGTGGAGTACAACTGGGTCCACTCGGCCCTGTGGCCACTGATTGGCCTATTGTAGCCTGCCCCAGGCTACAATAATTTGGTGGAATGAAGATTGTCAGGGGAAACCGAAGTACTCGGAAAAGAACCCGCCCCAGCGCCACTTGTCCACCACAAATCCCACTTGATCAGACCCGGGATCGAACCCGGGTCGCCGCGGTGAGAAGACAGCGACTAACCGCTTGAGCTATGGCGCGGCCAAGTGTGCGGTGAGACTGTTAGCCTCATGCCAAGCTTCTGATTTCGATGATCAGGGGCTGCCGTTTGCCTCGTCCTTACGATACTAGACTTGAAATTGAGTAAGAATTTATCTACCAAAATTTTGACTGTGCGAAGGTAACTCATAATGACTTGCTAGGGGCCATTTCTTAGATTAAACAATCAAATATAAATTAACTCGTATAAAGCGACAGTCTACTCCGTCAGTTATCCATACATATCGACTCTTCGAATGCCTGAACTAGATTTCGAATCATCTAATTCATAGAATCGATTCTCTGCTCTACTTTTTTTTTCCTGTGGCGCTACAGCCCCAATTTGGGCCTAGATCTACCTCCATAAAACTCTCTGTTTCACTTCGGTTTACTAGATCTTAAACATTCGGTAGGACTCCTTGGGCGGGTGATCAGCTCGTCGCAACCTGTACACAAACACAGAAAAACGCACATACACAAACATTAAACAACCATGCCCTGAGTAGGATTTGAACCCACGATCCCGGCTTCGGAACGAGCGAAGACAATGCATGCCTTAGACCACTCGGGTACCGTGACCGGCCTGCTCTACTTAGATTAAGCAAATATAAACGTCGATAATTGCGGTGATGAGTGATTATAGTTACTGGATTCCGTTCGGGAGGGCTTTCGTTAAAAGCTCGGCCTATAAACTGACTACCCTCACTGAGGCTTTCAGTATTTTTCCGCTGTCCCTTTCAAAAAAATCGGAATTGTAGCATATTAAATTTGACCACATGTTTCCTTGTGGTGCCTTATGTGTTCAGTCCACGTGTATAAGCAGAACAAGGAAACACCCAGCACGACGAAAAACACGAATCTGTGATGGGACTACACATCGAAAATTAGAAGCGCAGAACGCAGCAGGAGAAAACACCCAGCACTACGAAAAGCACGAATATGTGATGGGACTACACATCGAACATTAGAAGCACAAAACACCAACACAGCAGTCTCCGCAAACAGTTTTAAAACACCTGATGATGACTAATGATGGTCGAAACATTTGGCGTACAATGTGGGTTTAAATGGCTTATAAGTTTTATATGTCTTCTATAAGTCTTTATGTAGTAACTGTAAAACAATTTGTTAGCAAAGAGTATAAAACAGGATGGTGCCATATAACTTTCTGCACTCTGTACACAGTGTATTTATACGTTTTTCGTGTGGTTCTCTCAATAAATGCGACATTTTCTCTAAGCAGCATTAATCGGTTTATCTTTGTTTCCTGAGGTGTCGGAAATTAATTTTTATATATTACGTAAAATAAGCTCAGACTTTAAATTTCGCTCTACTATTACGCCGTAGATGGACGGAGCAACTTTCTGTGAACAGTTAATATACCTCTATCAGACTAAAACAGCGTTACATCCTAAGAAACTGTTATCTTCAAAGTTCACTCTGTGAAATCCTTAAATTTTACAAAGTAATCAACGTTCGAGTTCAATGCAAGTGAATTTCTTGCATTTTTAGTATCTATTGGACCCAAATATTAGGACGAGCTAGGAAGAGTAAATGGCACAGGAAGCGGGAAGCAGACACGCTTGTGCTCCATGGTTCCATCCGACTGTCAGCTTTTTCTCAAACCGTATAACGTAACAAGAGCCATGCGCTTTACAATGCTAATTGGTTTACGCCCTTTCCGAGGCCTCATCAATCCTCGTAACAAGTGAAAAGCTTCCAGTCATTTACGTTTTTTGTTTTCTCTCGCCCTGAACGAGTTCCGTGCCGTGATACATTCTTCTAACGCGACGTTGATCCTGTTGATAAAACCTGCCTTTTTCTTGTATATAATTAGCATTTTTAATAGAGGAAGGATTTCGCCCAGTGTTATGATCCTAGGGATCAGATGAACCGACAAGGCAGAGTTTTATAACTGAACCTGAAATGTAATGTTTCTTAATGCTGCATGTTGCATACAGTAAACTGCAACGTTTTAGAGGTTTGTGACTTACTGATTAATTTGCCTCCCCCAATCAACACATTAACTGACAGAATTACACAACGAAAAAACACATATTTTGTACCGTCTCCATAATATTGATAGAGTGATGAAATAGAAAGCATCTAACGGACGGGATATATACTGGGCTTCAAAACGAGAAATGTTTACAAAATTTTCTTGGAAAATCGCATGAATAATAATATCAGTAACACAAAATATTAGAATGAAAGATAATATTAAAATGAATTTTAGAGAAACTAATTATTGACTTTTGAACTATATCTCTTTCAGGCGCAAGTTATTTTATCTTCTAAATCTTCTTCAACATCGTGTTCTGTTTCTCTTCTTCTTTATAATGTCATTCTCATTTACGTCTTCGCCCCTTCTTCCTCTACTCTCCGGTTTACTTAACTTCGCTTCTCCAGTTTCTGCTTTTCCCCCTCCATCTTTTTCTTTTTCTTTTTCTCTCATGCTCTTCCTCTTTTATCTCAATCTACAGCGTTTCTCTTTTCACCACCACCACCACCACCACCACCACCACCAACAACAATAAGAACAAGAGAGAGACAGATGTGTTCCAGCGAATGCTGTAATCTGGAG